>NC_134483.1:512819949-512917449 GCF_040206685.1 Ascaphus truei
TCTTATCTCTGCTAACGCAGAGGATGTATTACCTTCACAGCACTTGCCAGGATAGTCACGGGTCCTGGCTGGACCCTCACTTGTCTAGGTTCTACAGGACTCTGTCCCTAGTCTAAGGGGAGTCCCTGTAGTAACCACAAGCTGAGGTGAGTAGGGCCTAGCTGGGGGCTAAGGGGAGATTTCTGGCCTAGTGCAGGAGGCTACTTTCCTCCCTGCACAAACACACCCTCCCCTCTCTGTGTCCCAGCTCCTAACTGACACTCCCTGTCTGCACACAACATTGTTGCAACTTTGCAGCATGAGAATCTGTCAGCCTTATTGGCTGTCTGGCTGCCTGTGACCAGGGTGAAAGTGCAGCCCCCAGAGGCTGCTGGGAATTGTAGTCCTTGGTGGCTCTTTTTAACATTGGGACCGTGTGCGCGCTGTGTAATGGCCGCCGCCGCTGCCAACTGCGCATGTGCGAACTGGGGGATGTCCCTGACTATGGAGCGTCTCTTCTCACTCCCTATAATGGCTGCCGTATCGCATCTGGGGCTATACTGCGCGTGCGCGAGCTTCCCCACATGTGCGAACGCACACAAGATGGCGGCGCCCTGTAGCTGATGTCGCCGGGAGCCCCCGATGACGCGATCACCCCTGCAACTGCCCTCACACTGTCGCAGGTAAGAGAGAGAGAACCGAATGTCTGGGGAGCCAGAGGGGACCTGGCTACATTTACAACCTGCTTTGCTAACTACATTTAGCTTTAGTGAGGCTGCCAGAGAGATACTTACCAGAGCAGCTCCCTCAGCTAAAGTGCTGCAGTTACTACACTTGCAGCTCTTAGGACTTGGCTCCCAATCTGGAAGGGTTTTAGCAATGGCTATCTCACGAGCATGGGTGCAGCTTCAGTCCTTCCCACTATTCCACATGATAGGAGGGCTGGAGACATTGGTCACTTCCCTAACTAACCCATAAGCACTCAGATTGATCCTCTCTGAATCAGACGGCCATTGGTGCATCTGTGAATTATGGCTACTGTTTCTTTAGCATGCTTCTGCATGGGCTTTGCAATTAGCTGCATCCTTTCATGGTTGCCACTGTCCTGGCAGGGACTTCAATCCCATATGATATCAGACAAAATTCTCGTAGTGGTGGTGAGTTAGAGCCCACCACAATTTTACCACTCCATATTTTTGCATATGCTGGGTGCACGACATCATTACTCAGTGTTTGTGCCCCAAATGTAACTATTATTTAGCCGGTTGCTCACAGCTTCTATTTCATTTAGCCGGGTTGCTCACGGCATATATTTCACATAGCCAGGTTGCTCACGACACACTCTTTACTGGCTGATGGCCCACAGCACATACATCCACTTGTTTCTGTAAACATTTTCATTTTTTATTTTCGGCACCGGGAAATTTCGGCACTTCAGCTCCCTCTCGCTGGATTCTATACAGTTAAATCACTTGCAAGTACAAACAACGCTCCTTCTTAAACAAGGGCTATGTTTGTTTCAAATAGTCCAGCAAACACGCGGCAGTTACTAGCCGCCATTTGAAAAATGTTCCTATGTTGCAGTTGCGAATATTCCTTGGGAGGTGAGATTTTGTTTAGATGGGAAACTTGGGCAACTGCCCATTGACGGCCGCCATCTTAAATGTAATTTTTGTTTACAAAAACGGACAAGTATATTACAGTTCACAACAGACGACAGAGAAGCCCAATGCTACATCCAACATGACAGAAATACACAGTAAAATACTTATATATTCTCTTGAAAAAGGGTAATTTAGTTGAACCCTTTGGCCAAAGCGTTGTAAGCTTGCGAGCCACGAGGTATATTAGTATTTTATCTGGTAGTGTTAGGACTTGTGAACGAGTGTCTGCCTTGTCGTGGCTCGCAAGCATACAACGCTTTGGCCAAAGGGTTAAACTAAATTACCCTTTTTCAAGAGAATATATAAGTATTTTACTGTGTATTTCTGTCATGTTGGATGTAGCATTGGGCTTCTCTGTCGCTTGTTGTATACATATGCCACGCTCAATAGCACTCCTTTTTGACACTTATATACATATATATATATATATATTTTGTGGGGGCTCAGGGGTTCCCAAAAAGAGCTTGCTGGGGTTTTTTGTTTTTTATTACAGTTCACAAAAGACAAACTCTTAACTCTAAAAGCTTCAGAATTAGCTAAACATATTTGCCCGGCCCCACATTGCAAATGTAACTCTCCCTGCCCAGCTCCCAGGGAGTTTACATAAGTGCATGGTGTCAACAACAGCCTTGATTTACCTTGTTTCAGGGTGCTGAAGGTGGTCGGCTGGGTGGTGATACATATGGGCGCCAGAAGCTTTTATGGCAAAACGGCAATCTTTATGCATGTTCCCAGGCATGGGAACACTTCATTCGCATATATAATCAGATTGGCTTAATTGTACTTAATTTCATCCATACCGCTATGACTCTTGATACAGGTTTTTCCTGGTTGCCCACTCTCAACACTCATGGGAGGTGCATTCACTTGTTACGGTACTGACTTCATGTTGTGAACCAGGCCCCTCTTTTTAAAAACATTCTTATAGTCCTTTTACTGCAGGTCCCTGTTGAGATCCTGGCCTGTTCTGTGTACGTTACTATTAGTCTCCAGCCCTGTTGTGGAACTGCCACTTCCTCAGGAGAATGAATACTGCTGATGGGATCCACTGATTCCCTCACATCCTGTGGCCTTCTCTGCTTTGCCCACTGTGACATGTCTGCATGCCCTCTCTGGGACATGCTCTTCTCTTATGATCATACTATGGGATCCTAACAGATAGGGCACTCTCCCTAACTGAAACACAATAAAAAGGGACCCTCATCTATACTATAACTGTGGAACATATCACCTACCTCTACTCCCCGAGGCTCCTCTCCTCCTGCCATGTTGGAACCTCCTTCAGGAACTCTCTTTTTTTACCTTCTGTGACACAGTACCTCTGTGTCATCACAGTGTGGAGATTAACATCCATTGCTCATCATTAACCCCTTGTATTACTCTAGTAAACCGACAGAGGGGTGTTACAAAAGTATATTGGAACATTTGTTACAAACATTACATCCTGTTTTTGGTAAAAATGTGTTCGGCCGTCCCATCATAGTGAACAACCACAAGTTTCAATTAATCGCTTTAATTCTGTTACAACTTTTGAGCACATACATGAACCTATGCACTATTATTATTTTTTACATTTCTCTGTATGCCAAAATTTCAGTGCTAAAAGGTATGGCTGGTCACGTTCGCAGGTCAGAAATCCGACACCCGCAAACATTTGATTTGACTGTATTCCCCAAATTCGAGTCCTGTTTCCATTTGATTTCCGGGATGTTATTGTGACGGTGAAGGGGTACCCAGGCCAGTAAATAAAGGTATTTGGCCCGGCTGGGTGTCCCTGAGCCATACTGGGGAATTGTGACTGTCAGCTCTGCAACCCAATCATGGCAGAAACATTGTGGTTTGTGATAAAACTGTATATTTATGTCTTATTATTCCAGGAGTGTTAAGCAGCGGACATTTCCCTGCTTCAGCACAGACCAGAATAGTAAGACCGGGCAGGGGAATGGATTACATTCAGGTCCCCCATTATATGTCCGTGAACCCCAGAACCAGGGGGGGTTCAGAGTAAAGTCATTTTTAAGAATATGTGTATAACTGTGGCAGTGTTTTCGTGTAAGTGCGTGAAAGGAAAAATTGTTTTAAAACCCAGCAGCTAGCAGCATAGCAGGAAGCTTTTTGCTAACATTCGCTAGGAAGCTCCTAGCGCCGCGAGATTTGCTGTGAGCACTGTTCGGGTAAAATCAGGAACTATCAAGTCGCGCAATTTTTATAGAGTTATATAAAAAAATGGATGAATTAAAGTCCCCCTATTTTAATTGGGAAATCTTGATCCCGTGGGGTCCGGTGGCAGAGCACAGCTACACAAAGTAAAGGGGGCTGCAACCAGTATGGAGGCTAAAAAAGTTTATTTGGTGGTCATAGGAAACAAGTGAACTCTAACGCGTTTCGGGACCTGTGTCCCTTTGTCAAAGAGTGAATCCGCGTTCAACAGGCTCCCTCGTTATACACTGCAATCCCCGCCCCCAGCGGTGACGTCACGGGGCCGAAATCTCGCGCGAGTAGAACAGGGAGACCTAGCCATTGGAGAACTGAATCCCCAATGGGTGATCTAGCTGAGTGCTCGCCCCCTATGGGAACTGTAACCACGGACGCTGTGTGTTGCGTGGGGGCCTGTGTTAGTACAAAACTCATAGTAGTGAATTAAAATAACATTTATATACAATGTAAATAATTAAAAACACGAATATTGACCTGAATGGAAGTAATGAAACTGTATCATGCAAAATAGAGGCATACTGTAGAAAAGACACGGAATAGTATAGTATGATCGGAAGGTAAGCGGACAAAGTGATAGTTTTATCATTGAATCAGGCCCATCTTAACCCTTTAACCTGGCACAACATAACTCATGTATTAATGGCTATGTGCCACTGGAGGTTATAAACATGAACAATGATCTATGAAAAGGTTGTTTGTATAATGAACAGATATGCCAAGGAAAGAGAAGAGGGGAGGGGGGGGAGGGGAAGGGGGGGGTTGTATACGGGGGGTGGGAGGGGAGGGGGGGGGGAGAGGGAAGGGGGGGGGAAACACAAAACATAAACCTCGCTCACAAGGTGATGGGTGTAGGTAAATCTACCCAAAGGGAGATATAGTAATTTCTACATGAAAATTGAATAACCTACATGACAATATAACATTGTAAATATATTCGATATTGTACATTAATGTAGTTGTTCAGAAACCTCTAGACCATCAATTAATTATATGTACATAGACATTAATTAAAATTGTAAAATCGCTCTATATAACATTTGAATGGCTGAATATGGTGCTTATGCGAGGAAATGCTTAAGTTCCCAATCTAGATTCATGCCCCTGGGTGCCAATGTCCCAAGGGCATAAATCCAGTACATCTCCCTTTGGTTGAGAAGAGACTCTCTGTCTCCTCCTCGTATATTGGGACGAATGTGCTCAATCGCACTGAAGGTAAAATTCTGAATGGACCCTTGCTGACATGTAGAAAAATGACGTGCTACAGGATATCTTTCATCTCTATTTTTTATCGTTCTGACGTGTTCTGAGATTCTCTCTCTAAGTGGCCTAATTGTCCTGCCCACATATAAGCTACCGCAGTTGCATTTAAGTACATATACTACGTATTTTGTATTACACGTCATAAATGAGCACAAACTGTGGTTCTTTTTTGTATGTATGTTTTTTGTATTTTTCATGGGGGAGGCGTACTTACACATGTTGCAAGTGCCACATCTGAAGAAGCCTTTAGTCTTAGGTTTGTTCCTTTCTTTATTTGGATCAAAAAGACTCAGTGAGATCTTATTGCCAATTGTTTTGGCCCTTCTAAAGACCATTCTAGGATGATCTTGAATCACTCTATCCAAATCTTTGTCGAGTTTTAACACTCCCCAATGTTTGGTTAGAATAGTGCGGATTTGTTGTGCCTGTCTAGAGAAGGTTGTAATGAATAAAGGGGAATCTTCAGTGGGTTTGTTGCCTTGATAATCATTTTTTGTTTTCTTGGACTTAGTCTGTTTGAGAAGTGTAGTCCTATCTGTGTGTAGTGCATAATTGTACGCACTTTGTATGTCTGTCTCTCTATAACCCCTGAGCTTGAACCTGTCGGATAGTTCTTCTGCCTGAGTACGAAACGCTTGATCTGTTGAACAGAGTCTCCGAAGCCTGAGAAATTGACCCTTAGGAATGCCTCTAATAAGTGGCCGTGGGTGTGCACTATTGGCCCTGAGCAGGGAATTTCTGGAGTTCTCTTTTCTATACATTTTGGTTTGAATTCTAAGATCCGCATCTATATAGAGGTGCAGGTCCAGAAAATCCATCTCAGTTGGATGTGTTTTAGATGTAAATTTGAGGTTAAACAAATTATTGTTCAGATATACAAAAAACTCATGTAGTGTGGAAATATTACCGGACCAAATAATCAACAGGTCGTCTATATAGCGACGATAGAAAAATATGTGCTGTCTAAAGGGATTAGCATCACCAAAAATATAAGTGGATTCCCAAAAGCCCATAAATAAATTGGCATATGAGGGTGCAAAGGATGTCCCCATAGCCGTACCACGTGTTTGTAGATAATAAGTGTTATTGAATAGAAAATAATTGTGTTGTAACAGAAATATAATTGAATCAAGAATAAAAGTGCTCTGTGCCAGGTGAATATTGGAGTGATTTAAATAATAACTAATGGCTTTGATACCTAGTGTGTGATTAATAATAGTGTATAACGAGGTCACATCTAATGTGACCCAAGAAAAAGAATGTGCCCATGTAATCTTTTGTATATCTGTCAACAAGTCAATGGAGTCTCTTAAAAAAGATGGAAGTGTCCTAACCATGGGTTGTAAGAATTGGTCCACGTACCTAGATAGACCATCTCCCAAAGATCCAATGCTCGATATAATTGGTCTACCAGGTGGGTTGACCAGAGACTTATGGATCTTTGGGAGATGGTGAAAAATAGGTACAGTGGGGAATTGATTGTATATAAACTGGTATTCACGTTGTGTGAGAACCCCTAGTTCCCTGCCCATTTCCAAAAGCTCTTTGATTTCAACAAGGTATGGAGCTGTGGGGTTTCTGTCAAGTTTGCAATAAGCCTCTGTATCATTAAGTTGTCTAAGGGCTTCATTTAGATATGCATCTGCATGCATTACCACCACAGCTCCACCCTTATCGGCATTCTTAATGACAATGTCCCCTCTCTTAGCAAGTGAACTAAGAAATGTTCGTTCATATTTGGAGACATTTTAATTGTACCTACATGTTAGGCATATGGACACTTTCATCTACCACACCAGATACAGAGTGGCTACTCCAAGCTTCAAAGGCAGTCCAGGATATGGAAGTGTTAAACCTTTTGTTAGCAACAGCTTTAAGGGCAATCCAGGATCGCTTTTGTTAGCAAGGAAGATAATTTCAAAGCCACCCTGGCATATGGCTGCTCTGCCCAGACTGAGCGGCGCCAGGTAGAGGGGACGGGCCATATATGCTAAGCGGCTAAGGTGCAAAGTTGGCTCATGCCCAGAGCAGACTGAGAAGCCCCTCGTCCAGGTTTATAAAGTAGTGGCAAGTCCGTGATAGGGTTAAGGAATTATTCTCCCACAGAGTAGATTGGCTGCATGGGTTAAGTATAGGCCTGTTTAGTGCATAAAAAACCCTGCAGCCCATGGGGAACGAGTTCTATCATGTAACAAGATTCATCATGCAGTGAAAGATCCATCCTGTAACCAGACTAAACATCGTAACTAGTAAGTGTATTTTTCGTTGTAATTGTAAATCAAGCTGTGTATTTTCATTCTGTAAATAAATTAAAATGTATTTTATCTCTTGCTTTGCTCAATCAAAGGATTCGGGTATTTTGGTGTTAAAAGCATTGGTCTCCCGTGGACCACTTGATCATACCTACATAGTCCTGGGGTTCTCAACTCCAGTCCTCAAGACCCACCAACAGGTCAGGTTTTGTGGATATTCCTGCTTCAGCACAGGGGGATCAATGAGAGGCTCAGTCTCCAACTGTGCGACTGATTGAGCCCCCTGTAGTGAAGCTAGGATATCCTTAAAACCTGACCTGTTCAGGGGTCTTGAGGACAGTTGAGAACTCCTGAGACAAAACCATAAAATAATTTCCCGTTTTTGCTTAGATCGGATCTCATCTAGCGTTATTTTCTACTTATTACATAGAACAGAAGGGAAGCTGAGCACACCAAAAGAAATGCAATAATTTATAAAAAGTTCATATAATTGACTGATTACAGTCACAAACCATCCGACGTTTCGGTGTACAAACACCTTCTTCAGGGTTGGTGTTTGTACACCGAAACGTCGGATGGTTTGTGACTGTAATCAGTCAATTATATGAACTTTTTATAAATAATTGCATTTCTTTTGTTGTGCTCTGCTTCCCTTCTGTTCTATATGCAGTTACCCTGACTAGTTTTTTTTCTGCTTGCAGCACCCACTACTATTCCTGTTTGTTGCTCCTGTTCCCATAGAGTTGGGGCACCCCAAGTTACATTTATCTTGACTCTTGTGTGTTTAGCTTTAACTACTTATTACTGTATATACACACGCCCTTTCCTTCACTGCTGCCATTAGGCTTCTACATGGGCAGGGGTTTAAATGGGGGGAGTAGTAGGCAGACGTAACAGCACAGGGCAGTAAGAAACAGTGATTGAAGGAAAGCATTAGCAATAATATTAAGCACAGGAATTAGGAAATATATAATCATCTTTAATTGTATAGCTGGAGGGGGGGGGGGGAGAATAACTGGTGGTTTAACCTCACCGTCACATCCACCATTGGCATTTTTTGTTTAAACTTAAAATCAAGTTTTGCAATTGGCTCAGATAATAGCAGCTCTGTTTTGTCTTTCTTTAATTGTCCCAACCAAACATTGACTGGGGGGTTTAGAAGTACTTTGCAGTCACATTCACCAGTTTTGGAGAAAATCCAGTTCCGCAATTCCTTTGGCACACAGATAATAGCAGCGCTACTGTTCTCTTTCTTTCATTATATCAGCCAAAAACTGACTAGAGGGTTAGAAGATATAGCAGGCATTATTATACCTGCGGTCAGCTAATGGAAAGACAATGGTGCCTGCTGGCGAGATGAGTGGCAACATCTGCTACATCTGTACATCACATTCACCAGTTTCGGTTAAAATGAAGTTTGGCCATTTATTAGGCACGCAGATAATAGCAGCTCTATTTTATATCTCTTTGATTGTATCAGCCAAAAAACTGATTGGAGGTTTAGAAGTATACCACTATCACATTCATCAGTTTTGGTTAAAAATAATAATACATTTTGGAGAAATTTAAAAGCATTCCCTTCTTTCTTTACTCCTATGACCACTACCTATAGCTCTGAATAATTCTACATCTGGCTGCTCCCTACAACTACATAACTTCTCCTTTACAAACTCTACAATCCGCTCAGTGAAGCAAAAGAAGCGAAGTTTCATACGCTGCGGCAAGCAGAAGCAGCAGGAAAATAACTTGTCAACTAAAGTCATAAAAAAGGCCATGTGTGGCCCGGAAAACATATATCCCAAAGTAACGATGCATCAAGGAAAGTAACAAAATGTGCTAGACTTAAGCCGTGTGTCTCATCAGGCCTGAGTTACTGAGAATCCCTATTCCTGGACACTGAAGGGGCGACTTCAAAGCCTGAAAGGGACCCATTAGAACAAAAACTCAACTAAGTTCCCACACTCAAAGTTTAATACTGAGTAAATGTCAAATGGATATGCCAAAAATTGTCTACATAAATACAAAATCATAACAAAAAACACTAGTGAATGAACAGTGTAGGCACTGTGTAGAAATACAAAAAACACGGATAGAGATTAAACAGAGCACACTGTGTGAACACAATGACTAGGAACAAAAATCAGTCCAAAAACGGAGCACAGTGTGCAAATGGAAATTCTACAAGGAAGAACAAATGACAAAAAGGAGAGGGAGGGGGGGGGGAGGAATAGGGAAGGGAAAAAAGAACACAACGTGAATCTAGGGGGCTTCTTCTGGCCCGTTTCCACACACCAGGAGGGTCTGTGGTACTTCCCTTAAGACCCTCAGTTAGGACCTTGTTAGTGAAAAACAAAGATATAAAATTAGTGTAGTCCCAAAAATGGGAAACCAAAGGACACAATGTCTGGCCTTTTTAATAGCCCAAGAGCCAAGCATGCACTAAAGGGCAAAAAAGTGCTCCGCAAAGCTAGAGAGCTTATGCACAAAGTGCAAACAAACTGCAAACAAATGCTCCGCAAGCTGGAGAGCTAAAATGATAAATGTCCTTGTTGCAGGGTACATGCAACCGCACACGCGGGTTCTCTTGATAAGGCTTATTTATTGAGCCTTAAAAAATACAGCACACAAAAACAAAACAGCTTCTCTTCAGCATGCAGGACATAGACAGTTCATCAAACATGTACTTTGAAAACAGACCTTATAGCAGTAATCTTACTTCAGCATTTCAGTCCTATCTCTTGACCAGCTAGCCTGCATGTGTGTACAGCCTGGGGGTTTTAAAACACCTTGATTATGCAGCTGGGACCACTCTAATAGTCAGGAGCTTCCCAGCTGAAAATTAACCTCGTCACTGCTGCACTGGATACCTACACATACGTCTGCCAGGCATATAGCTGGTGACGTTCATTCACCCTGTCACATTCCTCCCCTGTTAGTGTGTGGCTGGGGCAACGCACGGCTGAAGCCCGACCATCCACCCCTTCTCTAGAAAATAAATCAGCATTGGCATTTTCTTTTCTAGGCCTGTGCTGAATCTCAAACGAGAAGGGTTAGAGGGCCATATACCACCTGGTCAACCTAGCATTGGAGTCTTTCATAGTATTTAACCATTTTAATGGAGCATGGTCTGTTACCAATGTAAAATGGACTCCCGCCAGGTAGTGCCTCAAGGCCTCGATTGCCCACTTTACTGCGAGACACTCCTTCTCAATTACTGAGTAGTTTTTTTCCCTTGGGAACAATTTCCTACTCAGAAAAAGGATCGGATGTTCCACTCCCTCAAACTGTTGCGAGAGCACTGCCCCTAGCCCTATCTCTGAGGCATCGGTTTGTACAATAAAAGGCTTATCGAAGTCTGGGCTTCTAAGGACGGGACCCTCTGATAGACACCTTTTTACCTCCTCAAAGGGTCTCTGGCACTCCCTTGACCATGTATTGTGAAATAAGTGATATAAGGTGCAAACAACTATAACTATTAACAATAGTGAATATATATTAGAAAAGTGATGTATGATGATAATAATCCAACCACCCAGCTCAAACCTCACTGGTGGGACCTGTTTCACGGGTTCCAAAGATTCAAGTAATTTTCTCAAACATCCAGGGGGAGCATAAGGGGAAAAAAACACAAATTTAAGTGCAGACGTTTCTATAAAGTGGGATGATAGTGTCTTGGCTCGTATAAATTTATTACTCACAAGATATATGAGTTATTCAGGCAATTGGCAAATTGGGTTGCCACCCATATAGATGGCTGCGATCTGGACCCCCCTTACATACATCATCCTGCTGACGGTATCTCTAACAAGGGGGGTCCAGATCGCAGCCATCTATATGGGTGGCAACCCAATTTGCCAATTGCCTGAATAACTCATATATCTTGTGAGTAATACATTTATACGAGCCAAGACACTATCATCCCACTTTATAGAAACGTCTGCACTTAAATTTGTGTTTTTTTCCCCTTATGCTCCCCCTGGATGTTTGAGAAAACTCCCTTGACCATACCACTTGTGTAGGGGCACACTTTTTTTGTGAGGTCTGTTAGGGGGGCTGCAACTTCTGAGTAATTGGGGATGAACCTTCGATAGTACCCTGCTAAACCCAACAGGGAGCGTACCTGCGTTTTTGTTCGGGGGGTCTGAACTTCTTTCAGGGCAGCTACCTTATCGGCTAGTGGCCTTACTTTTCCACCACCCACTGTGTACCCCAGGTACTTGGTTTCCACCTTACCTATGGCACATTTCTTAGGGTTGGCTGTGAGCCCTGCCTCTCTTAGCGACTTGAGGACCGCTTTCAGCCTATTTAGATGGGCCCGCCAGTGTTTACTATAAATGACAATGTCATCTAGATAGGCCGCGGCATAAGCCCGATGAGGTCTTAGTACTTTATCCATGAGCCTCTGAAATGTGGCTGGAGCTACATGCCGTCCAAATGGCATTGTCACAAACTGGTATAAACCCATGGGAGTGACAAAGGCTGTTTTGCACTTGGACTTTTCCTCTAAAGGTATTTGCCAGTATCCTTTTGTTAAGTCCAGCGTGGATATATATTCTGCGTTACCAAGGGCGTCAATTAACTCGTCCACCCTTGGCATCGGATATGTGTCAAACTTGGATACCGCATTGACCTTTCGGAGGTCCACACAAAATCTTACCTTCCCATTGGGTTTAGGGACCATAACTAGTGGACTACACCATTCACTGCATGATTCCTCAATCACGCCTAAATGTAACATTTCTTGTATCTCCTTCTCTACCAGGGCCTTCCGGCTTTCAGGCAACCTGTAAGGACGGGAACGTACTTTTTCCCCAGGTGCTGTCTCTGTCACATGGGAAACTAAATTAGTTGGCCCTGGTAAATCAGAAAAAACATCATTTAATTGTGTAATTATTTCTAACAAGTCCCCTTTTTGTTCAGAGGACAATTGTCTACCCATTGGGATTTTATCGTCACCCACAATGTTCTCCCGTGGGGGCTGAGGACCGAGGTCCGTTTCCTCCTCCACCGGGTGGATGAATAGAGACCGCTGCACCTTCCAGGGTTTCAGCAAGTTTACGTGGTAAATTTGTTTACCCTTCCTGGACCCTGGTTGAGCGATCTCGTAATCCACATCACCCGTGCGGCGGAGTACTTCAATTGGGCCCTGCCATTTGGCTAGGAGTTTGCTCTCACAACTGGGTAATAATAACATCACCTGGTCCCCCGGGTGAAACACTCTCATGCAAGCATTCTGATTTTAATGTCTCCACTGACTGTCCTAGGCTGATCTAAGATTCTCCCTAGCAAAATGGCCGACCACATCTAGGCGCTTCCTAAGGTCTAGTACATATTGCAGGGTATTCTTAGAAGGGGACCGCTGTTCCTCCCAGGAATCCTTTAGGAGGTCTAGGATTCCCCGGGGTTGGCGGCAATACAATAATTCAAATGGAGAGAACCCCGTGGAGGCCTGGGGAACTTTCCGCACTGCGAATAGCAGAAAAGGGAGCAGTTCATCCCAGGCTCTCTTCTCTGAATCTACAAATTTTCTCAGCATACCTTTTAGAGTTCGGTTAAATCTTTCCACCAATCCGTCAGTCTGTGGATGGTAGACCGATGTCCGAACAGACTTGACCTCTAGTAATTTTAAGACATCCTGCATCAGTTTAGCCATAAAATTTGTACCTTGGTCTGTTAGCTGGCACTCAGGACAAGCCGCACATAACTTAGCAATGTCACTATGCATCCCTGGCCAATAGAAGCGGAACGAAATACAGTCCAAGGTTTTATCTCTACCCAGGTGACTACCCCAAGGGACAGTATGGGCTAGGGTGAAGACAGTTTTAACAAACGCCTTGGGAATCAATATTTGTCTGGTGACCTACCCTGTTTGTGTCTGCTTGTTCACCCTATACAGGATATCATTCGACAATTCAAAATGAGGGAACACCATTACCCCTTGTGCATTCAATATCTGGTCATCAATCTTTACCACTTTATCATATTGTTTGGCCAGGACTGGGTCTTCCCTTTGCCTCTGGCGAAATCAGGGAGACAGAGCTCTGGTAAATCCCCAGGGCCTATCTCTCCCTATTTCTGGCCATCCCCAGTCATGACTTATGCCTATTAGTATGGCCACCTTGAGTCCCAGATTTCTGCAACCAGTCCTGTTTGTCACAGCGTCTTTGCCTCCGAGTCTTTGGAACCCGGTGTCTACTGGGGAACAGGTCGGCCGAAAAGGTGAACAGTTTACCAGGTTTCTCCTGAGTCAGAGAATGAGGCTCCTCCTGAAAGACTGGAGCCATTAGGTTTGAAAAGAAAGGCCAGTCACGGCCGAGCAAAACGGGGGCAGGGAGCCAAGGAGCGACTCCTACTTCGATCCTGGCCTCCTGACCTTTCACCTGTAGCAGGATTTTGGCTGTCGGATACCATTTTACATCGCCGTGTATACACTCTATACTCCATGGGGAGTCAAAGGAAAGCACGTCAGGCGGTAACAGTTCCCGGAAGACCAGCGTTTTTCCAGAGCCTGAATCTATAAGGGCCTGGACAGTTTTACCACCAATCTGGACTGGAAGTAGCCAGGGCTTGCCACTTTCTCTGGGGAAGGCCGAGGCTACTGTCCTGCTGAAGAAGCATTCCATCTGTGGACAGTCCACATGACGGTGGCCTTGTTCTCCGCAGGCTGAACATGGAGAGGGTTCCCTTGCTGGAGGGTGCCATGGATACCGCTCAGCGGGACCGGATACTGGAGACCAGGCCTCCGATGGGTCCTGTGTGCGACGTCCTCTGAAGTTTCTCTCATTTGGCGATGAGCCGACATCAGGAAGTAGATGAGGGTCTCAGCGGGGACCAGTATTTGAACCACTCCCTTGCTGGAACAACTGCTCCTTCCGTGGGACTTGGCGGTTGCGTATGGATGGGCCGTAGGTTCCCCGTTGGTCCGACCTCCCTCTTTGGGCATCCACAAGTGCCGGTGGAGTCGGATCCATCGGGTCCAGGACAGTCGCCTGCTCCTTGGCCTCAAGGAAGTTCTCAACGAGTCGGACCGTCAAAGTTAGGGTTTCAGCAGCATGGCGTTTTACCCAAGAGCGTGCGGAAGGGGGTATTACCTGTAGGAATTGTTCCAAAACAACTTGCTCAAGAATTGCCTCCTTAGTGCACTCCTCGGGTTGTATCTAGCGAGTACACAAGTCCAATAACCGCTGAGCGAGGACCCGGGGTCTCATCTTAGCGGTGTACTTCAGGCTCCAGAACTGCTGCCGGTAGGTCTCTGGGGTCAGATCTAATCAGGGAGACAGAGCTCTGGTAAATCCCCAGGGCCTATCTCTCCCTATTTCTGGCCATCCCCAGTCATGACTTATGCCTATTAGTATGGCCACCTTGAGTCCCAGATTTCTGCAACCAGTCCTGTTTGTCACAGCGTCTTTGCCTCTGAGTCTTTGGAACCCGGTGTCTACTGGGGAACAGGTCGGCCGAAAAGGTGAACAGTTTACCAGGTTTCTCCTGAGTCAGAGAATGAGGCTCCTCCTGAAAGACTGGAGCCATTAGGTTTGAAAAGAAAGGCCAGTCACGGCCGAGCAAAACGGGGGCAGGGAGCCAAGGAGCGACTCCTACTTCGATCCTGGCCTCCTGACCTTTCACCTGTAGCAGGATTTTGGCTGTCGGATACCATTTTACATCGCCGTGTATACACTCTATACTCCATGGGGAGTCAAAGGAAAGCACGTCAGGCGGTAACAGTTCCCGGAAGACCAGCGTTTTTCCAGAGCCTGAATCTATAAGGGCCTGGACGGTTTTACCACCAATCTGGACTGGAAGTAGCCAGGGCTTGCCACTTTCTCTGGGGAAGGCCGAGGCTACTGTCCTGCTGAAGAAGCATTCCATCTGTGGACAGTCCACATGACGGTGGCCTTGTTCTCCGCAGGCTGAACATGGAGAGGGTTCCCTTGCTGGAGGGTGCCATGGATACCGCTCAGCGGGACCGGATACTGGAGACCAGGCCTCCGATGGGTCCTGTGTGCGACGTCCTCTGAAGTTTCTCTCATTTGGCGACGAGCCGACATCAGGAAGTAGATGAGGGTCTCAGCGGGGACCAGTATTTGAACCACTCCCTTGCTGGAACAACTGCTCCTTCCGTGGGACTTGGCGGTTGCGTATGGATGGGCCGTAGGTTCCCCGTTGGTCCGACCTCCCTCTTTGGGCATCCACAAGTGCCGGTGGAGTCGGATCCATCGGGTCCAGGACAGTCGCCTGCTCCTTGGCCTCAAGGAAGTTCTCAACGAGTCGGACCGTCAAAGTTAGGGTTTCAGCAGCATGGCGTTTTACCCAAGAGCGTGCGGAAGGGGGTATTACCTGTAGGAATTGTTCCAAAACAACTTGCTCAAGAATTGCCTCCTTAGTGCACTCCTCGGGTTGTATCTAGCGAGTACACAAGTCCAATAACCGCTGAGCGAGGACCCGGGGTCTCATCTTAGCGGTGTACTTCAGGCTCCGGAACTGCTGCCGGTAGGTCTCTGGGGTCAGATCTAAGTGATCCAGTATGGCGGATTTTACTTGTTTGTAATCCATTGCCTGGCCCGCTGGGAGGCCCTGATATGAGGCCTGGGCTTCTCCTATGAGGAGCGGGGCCAAAGCGGTTGCCCAGCGATCTGCAGACCAGCCCTGGGTTTCGGCAACTCTTTCAAACGTCAGTAGAAAAGCCTCTGGATCCTCGTTCGGAGCAATTTTCCTCAGGAGGACCGGCGTTTGTTCGCAAGTTCTGAACTGTCAGACCCCTGGGATTGAGTCAGCAACCTGGCATTCCGCTCATCCTGTGTTTCCTGCTGCTGGATTAGGAGCTGGGTTTGCTGCTGCAATAGTCTTTCATCTCTCTCTGCCTGTAGTTGGGCCTGCTTGCACAGAAACGCTTAAAAAAATTCTTCCATTTTTTTTTTGTGTATGGCCCTTCAACTGCAGGGGCCCCTCAAAATCCCGGCACTTCTGACACCATATGTTGCAGGGTACATGCAACCACACACGGGGGTTCCCTTGATAAGGCTTATTTATTGAGCCTTAAAAAATACAGCACACAAAAACAAAACAGCTTCTTTTCAGCATACAAAAAACAAAACAGCTTCTCTTCAGCATGCAGGACACAGACAGTTCATCAAACATGTACTTTGAAAACAGACCTTATAGCAGTAATCTTACTTCAGCATTTCAGTCCTATCTCTTGACCAGCTAGCCTGCATGTGTGTACAGCCTGGGGGTTTTAAAACACCTTGATTATGCAGCTGGGACCACTCTAATTGTCAGGAGCTTCCCAGCTGAAAATTAACCTCGTCACTGTGGCACTGCATACCTACACATACGTCTGCCAGGCATATAGCTGGTGATGTTCATTCACCCTGTCACAGTCCTCAATACAGAATTTCCCCCAGAAGGGATAACGTTACGTGAGGCAGGAACTGATGCGTATTGCAGCAAATGCAGAGAGATCTGGAGTACGGGACATACTGTGCTCTGTCTTATCTCTATCCGTGTGTTTTGTATTTATACAGTCTGCCTGCACTGTTCATTCACTAGTGTTTTTTCTTATGATTTTGTGTTTACGTAAACACTTTTTTGGCATATCCATTTACTCATTATTAATCTTTGAGTGGTGGGAACTTAGTTGGGTTTTTGTGTGGATACTTTTGAGGGTTTTAGGGCCCCCTCGCTTGTTCCCGCTGCACCACCATTGCTCATGTGCATAGATGTATTATCTTTGATAGTGCTGCCTATATCCTATACTCTCTGGACCCATTAGAACAGTCTAGTACATTTGGGTGCGGCCATTCTGCTGGCTTTTTACCAGCCTCAGTATGTCTCTAACTCTATTCATATATCTCCATCTCTCCTTCCTTCCCCATTCTCAGCTCACATGAACTCCTTTCTTACCTGCGTCCTCTGACACCACACAGCTATATCCCCTACACTAAAACACACCCCTACAAATCATCCTCACACATCCTCTTCCTATCCATGCTTCTCCTCCTTGCTTCTGGGGATATCTCTCCCAATCCTGGTCCCTGCCTTATTTCTACTTGCTCTCGTCCTCGCCTGCCAAATGCAATCTCTACTCCTTCTGGTGTTAACCCCTCCAACCTCATACCCATCCCCTGCCACCCTCCCTCCTCTCTCCCTTTCTCCTGTGCCCTTTGGAATGCTCGCTCCCTTTCTAACAAGTTCCTCTCTTTGCATGACTTCTTTCTCTCTCACTCCCTGCTTCTCTTTGCTATAACTGAGACCTGGGTCACTCAGTCTGACTCTGCTCTGGAAGCTGCCCTCTCCTACGGTGGCCTTTCCTTCTCCCACACTCCGCGCCCTGATGGCAGGGGTGGAGGCGTGGGGCTCCTGCTCTCCTCTCTCTGCCGTTACCGAACCCTTCCTATTCCCCCCTCTCTTGCTTTTCCGTCCTTTGAGGCTCACACTGTCCAGATCTTCTCTCCTCTCCCGGTCCATGTGGCGGTCATCTATCGCCCACCTACCTCTACTCATTCCCCTTCTGCCTTTCTCTCTCACTTTGAATCCTGGCTCTCTTTCTTTCTCTCCTCAGACTCCCCTGTTCTTCTCCTTGGGGACTTCAATTGCCACATTGATGACCCCTCTCTCCCTTGGGCTTCCCGCTTTCTTTCTCTAACCTCTTCTTTTGGCCTTCAACAGTGGACTGCAGCCAGCACCCACAAGGATGGCCACTACTTAGACCTAGTTTTCACTAAAAACTTTTCTCTCTCTGATTTCTCCATTTCCCCTTTTCCTCTCTCTGACCATCACCTCATCTCATTCTCTCTATCTCGCTTCTCCCCTTCGCCACCTCCATCTACCCCCCGGTTCTGCAGAAACCTGCGCTCTATTCACTTACCTGACTTTGAGTCCACTTTAAGCTCCACCCTCTCCTCTCTCAGCTCTGCTACAGACCCTGACAACCTGGTCAGGAACTACAACTCTGCCTTGTCCTCGTCTCTTGATCTACATGTCCCGCTTTCTCTCTGCCGCACTCGCCCTTCTAACCCTAGACCCTGGCTAAATTCCCACACGCGCATGTTGCGTTCCTCCACTCGTTCCTCTGAACGCCTCTGGAGGAAGTCTCACACTCTCGCAGACTTCCTTTACTACAAATTTATGCTGTCCTGTTTCAACTCTGCCCTCTCGCAAGCTAAACAAGCCTATTTTTCTGCACTAATCAACATGCACAAGTCTAACCCACGCCGACTGTTCTCTGTCTTTGATACTCTACTCAAACCACCGTCAGCTGCCTCTCCTTCCTCCATCTCCGCTCAGGACTTTGCTGACTATTTTAAGGAAAAGGTGGAATCCATACGGCAGAACATCCCCTCTGTTTCTTCCTCCCATCCTACACCTCTTGCTAACTCTCCTCCTGCCTTCCTTGACTCTTTTTCCACTGTCTCAGAGGAGGATGTGTCGCTGTTGATCGCCTCCTCTCCCTCTACCACTTGCCCTCTTGACCCCATTCCCTCCCATCTCCTAAAACCTCTAGCTCCTACTATAATCTCTACGCTCACACACATTTTTAACTCCTCCCTCTGCTCTGGAACCTTTCCATCCTCCTTCAAACATGCAACAGTCATACCATTACTCAAAAACAGCAAGCTTGACCCTACCTGTCTTTCTAACTATCGACCTGTCTCCCTCCTGCCTTTTGCCTCTAAACTCCTTGAACGTCTTGTATTCTCTCGCTTGCTCCATTTTCTCAACACCTATTCTCTCCTAGACCCTCTACAATCTGGCTTCCGCTCTGCTCACTCCACCGAAACAGCCCTCACTAAAATAACTGACGACCTCCATGCTGCCAAAGACAGAGGTCATTACACTCTGATCATATTACTCAACCTCTCTGCAGCATTTGACACAGTGGACCACCCTCTTCTCCTCCACATTCTCCATACTCTAGGTATTCGGAACAAAGCTCTATCCTGGATCTCATCCTACCTCTCCCATCGTACTTTCAGTGTCTCTTCTGCTAACACCTCCTCCTCCTCTATTGATCTCTCTGTGGGGGTACCCCAGGGCTCTGTCCTGGGACCTCTTCTCTTTTCTCTGTACACACTCTCTCTAGGTGACCTAATAACATCTTTTGGGTTTAAATATCACCTCTATGCCGACGACACACAAATATACTTTTCAACACCTGTCCTTACACCTGCTGTACAAACCAAAGTTTCTGAATGTCTCTCTGCTATATCATCCTGGATGGCCCTCCGCCGCCTTAAACTCAACATGGCTAAAACAGAGCTCCTCATACTTCCTCCCAAACCTGGCCCTACTACCTCCTTCCACATTACTGTTGGAACTACAATCATTCACCCAGTAGCCCAAGCACGCTGCCTAGGGGTCACACTCGACTCCTCTCTCACATTCGCCCCTCACATTCAAAACATTTCTAAAACTTGTCGCTTTTTCCTCCGCAATATAACAAAGATACGCCCTTTCCTCTGTTGCTCGACTGCTAAAACTCTGACTCAGGCCCTCATTCTCTCCCGTCTTGATTACTGTAACCTCCTGCTGTCCGGCCTTCCTGCCTCTCACCTGTCTCCCCTACAATCTATCCTAAACGCTGCTGCCAGAATCACTCTACTCTTTCCTAGATCTGTCTCAGCATCTCCCCTCATGAAAACCCTCTCCTGGCTTCCGATCAAATCCCGCATCTCACATTCCATTCTTCTCCTCACTTTTAAAGCTTTACACTCTTCTGCCCCTCCTTACATCTCATCCCTAATTTCTCATTATGCACCATCCAGACTCTTGCGTTCTTCTCAAGGATGTCTTCTTTCTACCCCCTTTGTATCTAAAGCCCTCTCCCGCCTTAAACCTTTCTCACTTTCTGCCCCACACCTCTGGAATGCCCTTCCCCTCAGTACCCGACTAGCACCCTCTCTATCCACCTTTAAGACCCACCTTAAGACACACTTGCTTAAAGAAGCATATGAATAGCACTGTGGATATTCTGAACACGATACATAAAGCTTGGCCCCCTGCAGACGCACTTACCAGAACTCCCTCCTACTGTCTCTGTACGTTCTACCTACCAATTAGACTGTAAGCTCCTCGGGGCAGGGACTCCTCTTCCGAAATGTTACTTTTATGTCTAAAGCACTTATTCCCATGATCTGTTATTTATATTATCTGTTATTTATTTGATTACCCCATGTATTACTACTGTGAAGCGCTATGTACATTAATGGCGCTATATAAATAAAGACATACAATACAATACAATGCAGCCTTTTGGCCGCCTGGACATTTCATCACACATTTACAAGAGCCGAGTGTATGTAGAACCTTAACCCCCAATGCCTAACCTTAACCCCTAACCCTAAGTTCTCTCCAGCGCCCAAATGGCAGCAGCGGAACAGCCTTAGCCTTGGTCAACTGCCTTACATTGGCTAAACAGCCGCGACAAACTGCAGGCGGCTAAATGGCCCGGAAGGAGTCCCATTCTGCCAGTAGAAAATCCAATACTTGCAACAGAAAACTTTAGGGTATGCGTTTTCAGGACCACATGGGGACGTTTATATGACTTTAGTCTAATTTTTTAAATATCCAAAACCCAAAATAATATACACGCTGTATGTTAAACCCTACAAAAGCAGTTGTGTTTTGGACTAAGCTTCAAATATATAGATGCTACTAAATCAAAATGTTGTAATTGAATAAATTCACAACGGCTGTATTTGATTAATTCAGTTTATAAGATTGATAGACAGCGCAGGAATGCTGCAATTCTATGTATACGATACAGTATATTACGCTTCTCACCTCATTGCCTTTGTGAGTGTTCAAATGTTCTCCTACTCATCAAATTCACCCCCCCTTTGCATCGGTTGTCCCCCACAGACTTTAGTCTGAATCAACAGGTCGAGAATTATATTTTCTGTGAACTATTTTGGATATGAATTCTGTTTCCTTAATGTTAGATGGTGTGATTTAGCCAGCAGAGGGCACTTGGGTTACTTAAAAAAAATAAGTCAAAGTAAGAGAGGACTTGAAGAGTCTCATGAGCCGGTGGGACACACAACTTTCTATATCAGTGGTTTTCAACCTTTTTTGGTTAAGGAACCCTAGAATTAGATTGTGAAAGTCTGGGGAAGCCTAACCCCCTGCCATTACCCCCCACCCCCTCCCCCTGCTTCTATCCCACCTGTCCATCCATCTCTCTTCCTCCATCTCACACTCTCCCCTCTCTGTTCCCCCTTTACTGCCTCCCTCTTCACCATTACACTCCCTCTCTATTCCCCCCCTTACACTCCCTCCCTCTCTCCTCCCCCACTTAAATTCTCTCTCCATCTGTCCCCCCTTATGCTTTCTCCCTCTCTTTCCCCCCCTTACACTACCTCAGTTTCCACCCTTACATTCCCCCTCTCTTCCTTCCCCCCTTACACTCCCCCTATCTTTCTTCCCCCCTTACACACCCTCTCTTTCTCCCCCCCCTCACACTCCCTTCCCCTCTCTTCCCACTCTCTCTTCTCAAGACGAGGCCTGCGGTGCTGCGCTGGTCTGCAACTCCCTCCTCCTGTCGGCCAGAAGATGGACGCGACTTCGGGCACCGACAGAAGGAGGGAGAGGAAGGATAGCAGTGACATTAGCTGTACTCTATTATCACTATTTGGGGTCCGAGTGCAGATAACATCTTTTCTTTGTGTTTTCGCTTTACGCAGCCACGTCTCTATGCACCCTACCCATCATACATCACGGTCGCATTGTGTTCTAGCTGTCGCAGGAGTTACCCCT
The DNA here is from genome assembly GCF_040206685.1 of Ascaphus truei. Classification (NCBI taxonomy): domain Eukaryota; kingdom Metazoa; phylum Chordata; class Amphibia; order Anura; family Ascaphidae; genus Ascaphus; species Ascaphus truei. Next base: position 512,842,073 of record NC_134483.1, read on the forward strand.
TCCCCCCTCCCCCTCTCGCCTACATATAATTAGTAGGGATACAGAAAAGAAATACGGATAAGAGAGAACATCAAATCACAACTCCATGTCCAGGAATCCTGTACTTTTGAGAATTTATGGAGAGAATCATTAAGGGTGCTTGTTCATTTCGTCATTTATCTTTATTTGACTAATGTCTTTTTGACCTCTGCCAGGCAAGGAGCCAGCTGCCTCTGCGTAGCTGCTATACAACCCTTGCAGCTGATAACACATGGGTCGTGAGCTGTTGCTCGCTTCTTGAGATATTTTGGATCGGTCTATACCAACATTGGCTGTCTCTTTCTAACAGGATTTTTACTTTATTTTCATTTCTCCCCCTAATACTCAACAACAGATGATTCCCAAACAAATGTAGGTTCTTCTATTTTAAAGAAGGTTTCACAAAGTATTCTACAAAGCTTCACAAACTCTCCCCACTCTGTACCTCCTTTGGTTCACATGCAAAGGCATTAAAAATATATATTTGTTGCCTTGCAAAAAGTTCCAGAGGGATCAACAAAGCAATTCAGCAACTAGGCAGTTTCCACATACTCATTTTAGGAAGCACTGAAATGCAATGAGTTTTTATTCGTGAGAAAAAAAAACAGACGAATAAGCTATTGCTCAGATGTTCTTCCTTCCAAAACTGAGCTCCATCTTTAAATCAAGAAGCCAAATATAATTTTTTAATTATACCTGTAATCCTCCTTGCCCGGCTCGAGTTGGATATATACAGTACATGACTGTGCTCAGTGTTTCTTACCTTTGCAAGGTGCTGGATCCATGCAGGTTTGGTGTAGATACGCAGATGTTAGAATGAAGGGCTCCAGAAACTTTTATAGTACAAACAAAAAAGCTTTATTCAATTCCGTTGATAATGCTCCATATACAAGGGCATGAATCACATAGACATTAACTGGTATCCAATAATATAGTTACTCTGTGCTTCTTCCCCTGGTAGCTCTCACTCCTACACTAGTGTCATGGAACAGGAATACCCCTGTCTCCACTTTTGTTTTAACCCCTCCTTTATTGCAGCCCTGCTTGTCAGCTTATTAGAGCAAGCTGCATGTGTTAGATTCTGCTCACAAACACAGTGCCAGTTCCCCTCTTCCAGCAGTATGCTGCATTAAGATGCAACATTTCTGTTACATGTTGCAGCTTCCCCAGACACTCCTGTGAGTTGTCATGGCAGCCCCAGCTTTCCTCTCAAATGGGCTGGTCTGCTTCTCCCCCTATGTTCTGCCCACAGATGGTTTGTCCCCAGACCATTTTATTACCCAGTATGCATCACCACCTTCTTTCCACCATTTCCCCTGGACTTGTGGGTACCCTGCTGTAATCCCTGTAATGGTAATGAAGAAGTATCTTTTCACCTCCCTTGAATACTGAGCACACACAGAGACACCTACACCTCTACACAAGAGACTGTACCTTATCCTGTTTTCCCTCAATAAAACTAAGAAAAGAAACAGATCTTGTCGTGCTTAGGAAAGAGGGCGAGTTGGCACTATCTGAGCTAAGTCATAACCACGTGATCCTCTGGCTTCCAGAATAGTGAAAAGATATCTGTGCCTTACAGACACTTACAGGAGCGGCTACTCCAGACTCCTTGACTATATAGAGCAGCCTCCACGGCAGTACATGCAAGCAGCATACACAGCTATACAGAGCAGCCTCTGCAACTGCACACAGCCTGCAGCTTTCACAGACAACCAGTAGCTCAAACTGCACAGCAGCCTTGCAACAAACAGTGCTTCTCTCACAATACCTAACTGCCTTTTTCTCTGTCTGAGTCCACCCGCTGCTCAGCCCCACAGTGAGGAGCCACCTTCCGACCTACCCCTGCGCACGTTCCCACGGCCAGCGCCATCAAGGGCCACGCCACCGGACACCCGCCAGGACACGGGTCAGAGCCAATGGACACCTGTAAGTACAGCTACCCCAATGCTGCACGCTGCAGGACACCGCTCGGCATCATCTGAGACAGACGCCCATCGCTGACAAGGTAAAAGACCGCACGCCACACGCACTGGCAAAAGGCCTACACACACCTACAGCATGGCAGAACTCAGAGCCTCACCAGACATCACGCAGGAAAGCGATCTCTCAGACACAGAGACCGCTGCGCATCTGCAACAGGCGCAGGCAGGCGCAAGGCCCAAACGGACAGTCACACTGACACAAAAGGCCCGCGAAAAATATGAAACTGACATTGGAGCGCACCGCGCTAAATTAGAGTTGGCCTGGGAATCAACCGCATTGGAGTTTCGCAATGTTGTGCAGTATTGGCGATAATGCACAACAGCTCGCGCAGGCAATTATTCAAATAAAGTCTAATCACTCGTGCTACCAAGGGCTGTCAGAAACATACATCACCTATTTGACCAGAACCAACACCGGCGAAAGCCTGCAAGAAAGAGACTTCCAAAATAACATTGATCTTGCACGTGACAGCCGCGTGCGGGCCGCCATCACAGACGCTCAAAGCGTGAGAAAAGAGCTCCTCCTGGAGACTGCGTCACAGCGCTCAAGCACGTCCAGACACTCATCCAGGTCAGCAAGATCAGCACAATCCAACGCGTCCAGCGCAAGCGCAAATGCTACCAAGGCGCGAGCCACCGCACGTGCCAGGGCCGAATATAGTCGCAGAGAAGCAGCCATAAGATCAGGAAGAGCGCGCATAGAAGAGGAAGAACAGACAGCCGCTGCTAATGCTGCCGCTAACGCCGCCGCTACTGCCGCAACCACCGCGCGTAGGAAGGCCGAATTTGATGCGGAACTAGAGGCACTAAATCAAGAAAGAGAAGCTGCCGCCGCTATAGCCCAAGCTGAAGTCCTAGAAGCAGCCGCACAACAGGACGGCGGGGAGCTACCGTACAGACGTGTAGCCCCAGAAGACCCAGCCCAACGCACTGAAGACTACGTAAGGAGCCTCTTCAGTGTAAACACCAGCGCACCATCCCAACACGGATGGAGCGACTCCACAGACAACGAAGACTTGCTAGGCCCATGAGGAGAAGTTGCTGTTCCTGCAATGGTACATGCTGCATGGGATAGCCACAGCCGCAATAGTGATCCACACGCCAGCGCGCACACGGATGCACCACCACAGGCTCGCAATCCAGGTACACCCACGCGGGAGAAAACAGCCCGTCACACTGGCCAGCAGCCATCACGCGTCCACGCCAAGGAAGAGGCGACCGCACAGACCCTCCCAGCAACTACCTCAGAACGGGACAAACGTGCCGATGTCTCAGGTCTGACAGACATAGCCAAGTACATGATCCGGCGCGACTTGGTGCACGCAGGACTCATCAGCTTCGACGACCGCCCTGAGAACTACCGGACGTGGAAGTTCACGTTCAAAGACGCAATCGACAGCTTGGACTTCTCAGCAAGGGAAGAGCTCAACCTGTTAGTCAAGTTCCTGGGGAACGTATCCAGGGAGCAAGCGCAGAGACTTCGGGCGGCAAACGCGCACCAACCCCAAGTAGGTCTTGACCTAGTGTGGGAAAGGCTAGAAGAATCCTATGGCAGCCCCGAAGCAGTCGAGGATTCACTCTTCAAAAGAATCGAGAGCTTCCCCAAGATCACAACTAAAGACTACTCAAAGTTACGAGATCTTGGAGACCTGCAGCAAGAACTGGAGTTCGCAAGGAAAGACCATTCCTTAATAGGTCTCAACGCCCTAGATTCAGCTCGTGGAGTGAGACCCATCCTGAAGAAGCTACCCTTCAACCTCCAAGAAAGGTGGCTTTCACAAGGTTCCAAATACAAAAGGGAGAAGCAGGTTGTCTACCCCCCATTCTCAGTTTTCTTGAGCTTCATTCGCGAAGCAGCAAAGACAAGGAACGACCCCAGCTTCATCTTAGGTGCGCAAACCACATCCAGTGCTAGCCACCCGAGGAACGAAAGGTCAACAGCAACGTACAAGGACTCCAGAACACCCATCTCGGTCCACAGGACGGACGTGCCCCCTACGACCCACGCGAGTCCCGGCCAGACGGCCGACAGGGACAAAAAACCAAGGGACCTTAACAAAGAATGCCCTATCCACAAAAGGCCGCATCCACTTAACAAGTGCTTCGGATTCAGGATGAAACCCATAGAGGAGCGAAAGAACCTACTCAGACAATGGGGAGCCTGTTTCAAATGTTGTGCTTCCACAACTCATTTATTCAAGGACTGCAAAGAAGCTATGAAATGCACAGAGTGCGATAGCGACAGGCACATAGCCGCTTTACACCCGGAGGCTATGAAGCCCAAAGCAAGCAAAGCCCCTAACCCTCCAACAAAGCAGGGCGGGGAGGAAGAAGTGGGAGACACACCCCCCACGACGTCGGTAGCGTCCAAATGCACAGAGGTATGTGGAGAAGGAAACGACGGTAGATCTTGCTCTGAAATATGTCTGGTAGCAGTGCACCCAGAGGGACAACCCCAAAGAGCCAAAAGGATGTATGCAATCATCGACGACCAGAGCAACCGATCGCTGGTCAGGTCAGAATTCTTCGATATGTTCAACATACAAGACAGTACTTCTCCTTACACTCTCAGAACGTGCGCAGGGCGAATGGAGACTACAGGGAGAAGAGTGAATGGCTACACCATATGCTCAATAGACGGCAAAGTGAGCATGCCTCTTCCCACACTCATCGAGTGCAATCACATGGCGGAAGATAGGAGTGAGATCCCCACACCAGACGTGGCGCGACACCATCCCCATCTAAAAGCTATTGCCGATCATATCCCACCATTAGACGAAGACGCCCAGATCCTGCTGCTACTTGGCAGAGACATCATGAGAGCACACAAGATCCGTGAACAGCGAAATGGGGACCACAACGGCCCAAGCGCTCAAAGGCTCGATCTAGGATGGGTGCTAGTGGGAGAAGTATGCATAGACAGGATACGAGGACCCGACAACGTAGGCGCCCTACGAACGAACTTGTTGGAGAACGGTCGTATATCCCACTTCAAACCTTGTCCGAACCACTTTCAGGTCCACGAGAAGCTCGAGACCAAAAGGAACTATGGAGACGCGCCTGTGGCAGGAAAATACCCCAACGACCTAGGGAATACAGTGTTCCAGACAACAAAGGACGACGACAAACAGGCGCCATCAATGGAAGACAAAGAATTCTTGAGGTTAATGGATAAGGAGCTCTTCAAGGACGAATTAGGCAGTCGGGTGGCCCCACTACCTTTCCGCTCGCCAAGAAGACGCCTCCCAAACAACAGAGACCACGCCATGTCTAGGCTCGCTTCACTCTGCCGTAACCTACAACGGAAACTGGAAACCAAGGAACACTTCGTGGCCTTCATGCAAAAAATCTTCCACAGTGGCCATGCAGAGTCGGCGCCCCCGCTGAAAGAAGGCGAAGAATGCTGGCACCTCCCGTCGTTTGGCGTCTACCACCCCCAAAAACCTGGCCAAATTCGAGTGGTATTCGACTCCAGTGCTCAGCATCAGGGAGTCTCCCTAAACGATGTTCTCCTCACCGGGCCGGATCTGACGAACAGTCTTCTGGGAGTGCTGATCCGCTTCCGCAAGGAACCTATCGCCGTAACCGCAGACATTCAACAGATGTTCCACTGCTTCCTTGTGCGTGAAGACAACCGTAATTACCTAAGATTCCTGTGGTTCCAAGATGACGACATAGATAATGAAATCACAGAGTACCGCATGAAAGTACATGTCTTCGGGAACAGCCCATCACCTGTGGTGGCTGCCTACGGCCTCAGAAGAACGGCCAAAGACGGGGAAGCAGAGTTCGGGAGAGACGCCAGGAGCTTCGTCGAAAGAGACTTCTACGTGGACGACGGGTTAAAATCAGTTCCCACAGAAGAAGAAGCCGTAGATCTACTCAAGAGGACACAAAAGATGTTAGCCAAGGCCAACCTAAGGTTGCACAAAATAGCTTCCAACAGTGCCACAGTGCTGAAGGCGTTCCACGCAGATGATCAAGCAAACGATCTAAAGAATTTGGATCTGGGGACCGATACGCCTCCCATACAGCGGAGCCTGGGGATAAGCTGGAATCTTAAAACAGACACCTTTACGTTCCAGGTAGCCATCGAAGAAAAACCCTTCACACGTCGCGGAGTCCTGTCCACCGTGAACAGTCTCTACGACCCGCTAGGATTCGTGGCTCCTGTCACTATACAAGGGAAGTCTCTCCTCAGAGAAATGTCCTTCGAAAAACAGGAATGGGACACCCCACTACCTCCAGAAAAACGGAGAGAGTGGGAAACGTGGAAGCACTCCTTGAAGGCCCTCGAGCAACTTCAAATCCCACGCCCCTATTCACCTATATCTCTCACCGCCGCACACAGCAAAGAGCTTTGCGTGTTCTCAGATGCCTCCACCAAAGCTATAGCAGCGGTGGCCTACCTAAAAACCACGGACGTGGATGGAAGTTGCCACATCAGGTTCATCCTTGGTAAAGCTAAGCTGGCGCCACAACCCGACCATACTATACCCAGACTCGAGCTGTGTGGTGCAGTGTTAGCAGTAGAACTGGCGGAGCTTATCGAGAACGAGATGGACAGCAAACCAGATGCCGTCAAACTCTACACAGATAGCAAGGTGGTACTCGGATACATATACAACAAGAAGAGGAGATTCTACGTATACGTAGCTAACCGTGTAGAAAGAATCAGGAAATCAACCCAACCAGAGCAATGGCACCACGTGCCCACAGATCAAAATCCCGCAGACCATGCCACCAGATCAGTACCCGCATCTCAACTGCAGAATACGTCGTGGCTCACAGGACCAACGTTTCTTGCGCAGCCTGCGGAAACGCCACTAACCCCAGTTGGCGACTTTGAACTCGTGGATCCCGAGAAGGACGCGGAGATAAGGCCCCCACAAGTATCCGTGGTACTCACCAACGTATCGCACAAAAACACAATCGGATCACATCGATTCCAACGCTTCTCAAGGTGGACGGCCCTTCTGCGAGCAGTAGCCCATCTCGAACATATAGCCTCCTCCTTCCGCCAGACACCAGATGGTAAAACTACAGGCTGCCACGGCTGGCACATCTGCAAAGAGCTGCGCACCGTAGAGGAAATTACAAAGGCTAAGGAAACTGTTCTCAGTCATGTTCAAAGAGAAACGTATGCGGAAGAGATCAATTGCATTCGCGGAAAGAAGAGTGTTAACAAAAACAGTCCACTTTGGAAGTTGAATCCCTTCATCGACAACGACGGCCTCGTGAGAGTAGGAGGCCACCTCAATAAGTCCCAACTGAGCAGGGAGGAAAGCAACCCTCTTATCATCCCTGGCCGGCATCACATCGCCACTTTGTTGGTGCGCTACTACCACGAACAAGTCATGCACCAGGGACGACACTTCACCGAAGGCGCTATTAGAGCGGCGGGCATTTGGGTCGTTGGCATGAAAAGGTGCGTGGCCAGTAATCTCCACAAATGTGTTAGGTGCCGAATGCTGAGAGGCAAAAGCCAAGACCAAAGGATGGCGGATCTACCTGTCGACAGACTTAACACAGAACCCCCCTTTACCTATGTAGGACTTGATGTATTTGGGCCCTGGATGGTCATCTCGCGTAGAACTAGAGGCGGACTAGCAAACAGCAAACGATGGGCGGTACTCTTCACCTGCATGAGTACGCGAGCGATACACATCGAGGTTATAGAATCTATGGATGCTTCAAGCTTCATAAATGCCCTCAGAAGGTTCTTTGCAGTCAGAGGACCAGTTAAACAAATACGCTCCGATTGTGGCACCAATTTCGTTGGAGCATGCAAGGAATTACAAATAAACACTAAGGACAATAGAAACAATAGTATCCAAAGATACCTGCGCGACCAAGAGTGCACGTGGACATTCAACCCTCCTCACTCCTCTCACATGGGCGGAGCATGGGAACGCATGATCGGAGTGGTTCGGCGTATCTTGGATTCTATAATGCTAAAAACCGATCTGACTCGACTCACTCACGAAGTGCTAACCACATTCATGGCCGAAATATCAGCAATAGTCAATGCTAGGCCCTTAATCCCAGTGTCAACAGATCCAGAATCGCCAAGCGTTTTGACACCAGCAATGCTGCTGACCCAGAAAGTAGGGAACGTCCCCACCCCAGTCGAAGGCTTCCACTCTAAGGATATGTACAAACGACAGTGGAGACAGGTGCAGTACTTGGCCAACACATTTTGGGATCGCTGGAGACTCGAGTATCTGGTGACACTCCAAGAACGCCATAAATGGCAAACAGTAAAACCAGATATCCAAGTGGGGGATGTGGTCTTGTTGAAAGATAAACAGGTAGCAAGAAATGAATGGCCCATGGGACTTATAATCAGAACTATCCCAAGCGAAGACGAAAGGGTTCGCAAAGTGGAAGTACGAGTGGCCCAGAATGGGATCGTTAAAACCTTCCTAAGACCCATTACAGAGACTATTCTTCTAATGCCCAAATCGGACTGTGATGGGGAAAAACTGGTTACCAGTGCTGTGGACTTGTAAGAGACATTGTGGTGCATCAAGCTAACCAAGAGTTGCGCACCCACCTGGCTTCCCTTACTGGAAGGCCTGGCCAAAGGACTTTGATGTCAGTGGTACCGGCCGGTATTACATTGTTATGGAAATATGGACTTTTGCAGTATATCGTTATGTTGTATGTATTGCACATATGTTCCACATAGCCTGCCATATAGTGGTATCTACAGATACCAGACGGGGAGTGTCATGAAACAGGAATACCCCTGTCTCCACTTTTGTTTTAACCCCTCCTTTATTGCAGCCCTGCTTGTCAGCTTATTAGAGCAAGCTGCATGTGTTAGATTCTGCTCACAAACACAGTGCCAGTTCCCCTCTTCCAGCAGTATGCTGCATTAAGATGCAACATTTATGATACATGTTGCAGCTTCCCCAGACACTCCTGTGAGTTGTCATGGCAGCCCCAGCTTTCCTCTCAAATGGGCTGGTCTGCTTCTCCCCCTATGTTCTGCCCACAGATGGTTTGTCCACAGACCATTTTATTACCCAGTATGCATCACCACCTTCTTTCCACCATTTTCCCTGGACTTGTGGGTACCCTGCTGTAATCCCTGTAATGGTAATGAAGAAGTATCTTTTCACCTCCCTTGAATACTGAGCACACACAGAGACACCTACACCTCTACACAAGAGACTGTACCTTATCCTGTTTTCCCTCAATAAAACTAAGAAAAGAAACATATCTTGTCGTGCTTAGGAAAGAGGGCGAGTTGGCACTATCTGAACTAAGTCATAACCACGTGATCCTCTGGCTTCCAGAATAACTAGGTAGGTACTTAGGCTTCTTTAGGATATTATCCCTGTGGTAGCTCTCACTCATACGCTGGGGAGGTACTTAGACCTGTGTCCTTTAGTAATGTTAGATTGGCAATCTCTTGTATAACCTCCTCAATGCTCATGTACCCGGCGAACCCTGGTTGGGACACATTCTATTCTTGGGATCAGTATCCCTTTACTGTGGTCGGCATTATTCTTCTAAACTTAACAGATCAGGAGTTTACTGAGGACCTGTCGGTGGGAGTACACTCTATCTTCAGCGATCAGTATCCCGTCACTCTGTGCACCAACTACCTCATCCATATGTATTGGATCGGAACTGTACTAGGGACCTTCCAGTGGGCCTGATCCGACTATGGTCCAGAGTTTCTGAGAACTCCCAGCTGAGCACTTGCCTGCTCCTCTTCTGGTCCGAGAACAATCTCTTTATATGTAAAGGGCACGTTCTCTAACCAGCGGCGGATTTCCAGATCTGCCGCCCCTAGGCGCTTACCTGGTGCCACCTCCTCCGTGCTACCACCCTCCGTCTTCTTCGAAATCGCAGCATCAAATGACGCTTCGAACGTTACCAACGCGACGTCACACATGATGTCATTTGACACCGCAAGGTTGTGTTGCCATGCCAACAAGACACTATGTGACGCCTCAGCGTCATTTGACTCTGCAGAATGATGGCAGTAGGAAGGGGAAGGCGGCAGCAGTAAGGAACTTCCCATCAGGCCCTATAGGCCTGAGAGCATGGCCTCTGTGTATGCCGCCCTAGACCTGGGCCTATCACGCCTAATGGGAAATCCGCCACTGTCTCTAACTGAAAACAATAAAGGTGACAGGACATCCTTACTACACATAACTTTACACTTAAACCTAGATACATAACGTACAGTGAGGCCCTCTCCAACTGCTACTCCCGAGGAACCTTATGTTAGAACACTGAGGGGTGCTATATACAGCGTCAAGCGTCCTCCCATCTCTCTATGGTGACATCCCCGGTCCCAAGACATACCGGAGAGTGGCTATCCTTTCTGCAAGTCATCCGGTATCACATGATGGGGAGGGAGGTAACTGTGTGACCGCACACAGATAACCCTCTAGGGTCCTGAACCCCATAAATACTAGAAGTCCCTAGCAGGGAGGGCTACACTCCTAAACTTTATTTCTGTTTGCACGAATACGTGTATCTGCATCGTGCAAATCTGTCTTTTGATTTGCTGTGGGATTTTAGTGAATATGTTTCCCAGGGAATTTAGATAATTTCCACAACATTCTAAATAATATAATAACATTAAAGGTACCTTATGGCCTAGTAATGCTTCGTAAATATGGGCCTACATCTTTAAGGTGAATCACAGCATGCAAAGAAAACGTACTAAATGTTTCAAATACAATTGTATCCGTAAATGGTGCTGATTTATTAGGATTCCCTTTATTGGTATAGTTTAAAGATTTTGTTTCAATGCCCCTTTAAAAAAACAAACAAAAAAAAAACAATTCTGCATTTCACTTGCCACATACGTTTTTGTAAGTCCCTTTTGGTTAAAGACTTAACAGGGACAGTCTCACGTGGGACAAAAGTGACCTAATATCAGTGCCATGTTTAATAGATTATATGGATAGGGATTGATGCCCTCGTTTAAAATCAGACAATATCAATATTTCTGCAAATACATAATCTTTGCAAGTACAAAAACCCAAAATCCACAACACTAAAAAACATTTAATTTTCCTGTGGTGAACAAATGCTGTGGTGGCTGTGTACAATCTTTACCTTATCTGTTTTGGTGATAAGACTGTTTGCCAGTCCCCAAAATGTACAGGTGCATTTTTCTTCCTTTTGTTTATAATGTAATCAGTAGCCAAACTTAAAGTACATAGCATGCTATAAGTGTGAATTTCAGCTGAACCAGAGAAAAGAAAAACATATTTTTTCCAAAGCATGCGAATGAGTAAACTTATCATTACAGGACGGGGAGAAATCACAAAGCTCTGATAAGGGATATCAGAGCTTGATTGCCATTAGCCTCCATTCAAGTCAATGAATCTCCCCATAGTTTAGAGCAGGGGTGCTCGATTCCAGTGCTCAAAACCAGCCCAACAGGTCAAGTTTTAAGGATATTCCAGCTTCAGCACAGGTGGCTCACCTGGGCCGAAGCTGGGATATCTTTAAAACCTGACTTGCTGGGGGGTCTTGAGGACTGGAGTTGGGAAACCCCTGGTTTAAAGGATTCCCGTGTGGTGTGGAAATAAAAATGATCATCCCATTATGCTTTCATTTCTATTTTCTTTATGTCTTCTATAAAGCGCAGGCAATTGTAGATCTAGAATCTCCACATTTCTTATCTGCAGTTGCCCACATTACCAAATGATGTCTGACCTGTCTGTGAGCAGGTCTGCTGGCCAGTTTGCCACTGAATCTCAGGCACCAAAGCACAGGTATATAAGCCTGCAGCTACGTCACGGCATAACCAGTTTTCAGGTCCTAACACTACCTGGTGAAATTCTTATTTACCTCTGCTGGAGGGTTACTCTAATATCTGACTGATTTTTGTCGGATTGCCCTGATAATGCCGCCCCGTCTTTTTTTGTCTGGGCTTTTTGGAAATGGGTAAATACATCTGGCGCTGGTGTTTTAGATGATTTTAATGATGTGATTCCTTGTATTACCTCTTCTATTGTGGTGGACTCATTGAGTTTAGTCAGTTCTGCACAGGAGATATTAGGGAGGCTACATGATTTCAGATATCGAGTTAGCTCAGTAGTTTGAGTCATTAAGTTATTGTTTATTTTCCTATCATACAGAGTAATAGTTATGGAATTCCTCTAATATCTGACTTGGACCGTAGGTCGGTGATCCTGATTTTTGTCGGATTGTCCTGATAATGCCGCCACGTGTTTTTTGGCCAGCATTGTGTCAGGCTTATTGCCCTTCTCATAATATTTTTGGTTTGTCCCCTGCATTGCTTTTTCTGTGTTTTTTCCACAGATGTATAACTTTATTTCCCCACATGGGTCCACTGCTTGTTACTTATCGTATGTAACAGCATTACTGCCCCGGGATGTTCTCTCCTTCCTCCAGGAGTCCTCCTGTCCTTGCGGTAAGGTTTTAGCAAGCCGGGGATTCCTTATAGGTGAGTTGGGGTGTATGTCTCTGGTGGGGTCTGCGCATCGTCCCTTGTTATAATTTCCTTATTAATGGGACGTCCAGGGAAGCAGTCAAAAACCTGGATGAATCAGCGCTCTGCTTTATGTAGTAGCGTCATCCGCATGTCTGCCCGAGATCACCTGGGGACCTTTCAGGGATGTTCCTACTTGCATCCAGGACTTGCCTGGGCCTGCATTTTTGTTCCACCGCGTGGTATGGTCACGTGTTGCTTTTGCCATCAGGACACCTATCTTGCTCAGCTGGGCCTCACCTTCCTCAAGGGAGCGAATGCTGATCTGTGTCTCTGTGAAAATGAAACTGAAAGGGAATCCTCATTTATATTTTATTTCTTTAGATCTCGATGACTTCATTATCGGGCGTCAATCTCTTCTCTTTTGCAGCACTGATGGGGTAAGATCCGAGTATACCTATATATTGGTGTTGTCAAACCTGGTCTGCGGTTGATTCCTGGCTGCCTGGATTATTTCTTCTTTAATTTTATATAAGTGCAAGCAAACTATTATGTCTCTGAGGTTCTCTCCTGATTCCAGCTTGCCTCTCAAGGCTCTATGGGCTCGGTCCATTAGGAACTTATCCTCCGCAGTGTCTAGGAGTAGATGATTGAAAAAGCCTTTAAGGTAGGCCTCGATTTGTGTAACCGTCTCCGGTATTCTTCTTAGCCGCATATTACTGTGGAGGGTGCGGTTCTAGAGGTCTTCTTGTCGATTCATCAGGTCCACGATCTTTGCGTTGATCAGGATAATTTCCTGGTCTTGTTCCTCCTGGTGAGAAATTATATTGTCTATTTTCGTCTCGTTCGCATACACCCATTCTCCTAGGGCAGCCACCTCTGCATTTACATATTTCAGTGCTTTTTGTATTTCGGACTAGACCATTGTCTGTATCCGCATTAATAAGGTCTTCTATATCCTGTTTTGTACTCAGCTGGCTTGGGTCGAACGCCTCCACCTCTTCTTCTGAGCCTGAATCAGCTTGCTGCATTGCTTTCTTTTCTTTAGGCCTCACAGCCGGGTTTCGCTTTCTAAAAAAGTCTAAAGGTTCTTGTGTCAGCGTTTTTTTTCCGTGCTTCTGTTAGGCATTTTTATTGGGGTAATGTCTTTTCTTTTGTAACCATCAAGGTTTTTGAGAGATTGGTTGCATATTTCGGCTGTTAGCTGATTAAGGTTCACGGCTGTGGATGGAGCTTCAGTCAGCCGTGGACATCTTGCTCAGCTCCTCAATCCGGAAGTCAGCAATAGTATTTTAACATGCATAGGATAAGGCGAAGGTCCCAGTGCCTCCGCTGCACGCGCGCCCGCGAGGCTGGCGGCGCATGCAGCCGATTCCCCGGTCTGCAGTGAGCTGCAGGAAGAGAGATCGGGGGGGGGGGGGGTCGTGGCGGGGGAGTGACGGGGGCACGGCCATGACGTCACCCGGCAGGTGCGCCCTCATTGGCTGAACCGCCGGGGGCGTGGCCTAGCGCTCCGTCGCGAGTCCTGCTCTCAATAACTCTCGCCACAGCGCTGCGGCCCCCTCTCGCAGCGGGCCCGGCGCCATTGAGGGGAGGGCTCTCGTCCCTGCAGCGTCTGTCACTAAGAGGGCTGTGGTTCCGCAGAGAGACACATTTTTAAGGCTTCCACTGACTCACAGTACATTTTAAAGGGTCCTACTGCTTTCTAATGGCTGGGAAACAATTTCAAGCTGCCTATCTAGCAGCCAAAGAACATTACATATATTGGTAGCATGCAAGTCATACTCAAAACTATAGCATTGGTGACATTTTAAAAGCCTTGCAAGGTTGCTTTAAATTCTCTATGATTTCAGACAGTGGTGGAACAGTCATATGTACGGTTGCATCTGGGCTCACCACCTTTAGGGCCCATCCTCCACACACCGAAACGCTGGTCCGGCGCTTATTTTAGCAGCTGAAACAGCATTCCGACATTTATAAAGGCCCCTCCTCTCTTCACACTACCTCCATGGGGTGGGCCTTACGTGACAGTGCCTGTGGAGGGTTGTCCTAACATGGAAGTTAGGCCCCAACCCGAAGTCGGACCCAACTTCCTCAATCACCACCTGGGTAGGCTCCCTCCACCTCCGTCGTGTAAGACTCTGCTCCACAGGTAGGGCCCCAGGGGTGAGATGGGGACCTTTTTTTTTTATTACTTGTACCTGGGCCCTGATTTCAGAAACACTTCACTTTCGAACACTTCATTGACAATTTCATAATATTAGTTACATTTGCCTACATAATGATAATTATTATACTTCACCAATTTTATCACCCAAATGACAAAATTAAAATCTTGACAAATTGAACAAGTACTTAACCTCTGAGCAAGTAGATTTGGCTATAAAATTAATAAAAAATCCAGGCTCTGACGACTATTCAGATTCATAGTACAAGAAATGATCTGAAATATTAATTTCTCATCTCTCTTTTTAACGATATATGGAAGGCTAAAACGATTCCTCCTGAGATGTAACAGGCTTATAACAGTTCTCATTCATAAAAAGGGAAAAGCACCAATTATAGACCAATTTCTCTTATAAATAATGATGTAAAAATGCATGCAAAGATGTAAATATACAGTGGCGAGGGAAAAGTTTGTGAGCCCCTTAGGATTTTCACATATTTCAAACCTAAAATGTTATTAAATCTTAATCTAAATCCTAATAATAGATAAAGATAACCTGATAAAAAACAAATGACAAAAAAAGATATGTTTTCTACATTTATTTATCCACAAATGATTCAACATTCAATATCCATGTGTGAAAAAGTATGTGAACCTTTAGATTCAGTACCTGGTGGCGCCCCCTTCACCAGCAATGACTTCAACTGAGCATTTCCTGCAACTGCTGGTCAGACCCTCACATCGGTTTTGAGGGATTTTGGTCCATTCCTCCTTACAGAACTGCTTCAACTCAGTGACATTTGAGGGCTTCCTTGCATGGGCAGCTCACTTCGGGTCCTGCCACAACATTTCAATGGGGTTTAGGTCCGGACTTTAAGTAGGCCATTCTAAAACGTGGAATTTCTTCTTATGCAGCTATTCTTTTGTAGATCGGCTTGTATGTTTTGGAGCATTGTCTTGCTACATGACCCACTTTCACTTCAGCTTCAGCCCACAGACGGATGGCCTGATATACTCCTCCAGAATCTTCTGATATAATGCAGAATTCATGGTGTGGTCAATGATGGCAAGCCGTCCAGGTCCTGAGACAGCATAGCAGCCCCAAACCATCACACTCGCACCACCATGCTTGATGGTTGGGATGTTCTCATTGAGGCCAAAAAGTTCTACCTTTGACTTGTCTGCCCAGATATTGTTCCAGAAGTCTTGTGGATCATCAATGTGCTCTTGGTGAACATAAGAATGCAGCAATGTTCTTTTTTAGAGAGTAATGGTTTCCTCCTGGCTATCCTTCCACGAACACTTTTCTTGTTCAGTCTTTTTCTGATAGGTGAGTCATGAACACTCACATTAGATGTTACTCTGGGATTCTTTGTGACTTAAAGGACTTAAATTTGCCGGTTTGTTCTTGGATTTTGGGAGGATGACCGCTCCTGGGTAGAGTTACTGTGGTCTTGAACTTTCGCCATTTGTCTGACAGTGGATTGGTGGAGCCCCAAATCCTTAGAAATGGTTTTGTAACCGTTTCCAGGATGATGAGCATCAAGAACTGCTTTTCTGAGGTCCAGACATTTCTTTTGATCATGGCAACACCCCCCCCCCCTACTCCCCACCTAAAGTCATCAAGCTCAGACCCTATTTGATCCTTGGCATTTGTTCATATTTTGGCTAGCCTTGTCTATTCCAAGCATGTTTGAGTTCCCTTACTGTATTAGCCCCTGCCACCTGTTGGGAGGCTAAGTACTTCCTCACATTCCCCCTTAGCTGCCACCCACCAGCTTCAGAGAATGACTTCTTAGTTTAGCACTTCATTTTTTGGAATGTGCTTCTCTCCTGCACTTTGATGACTCCCTTTATATATTTGAAAGTTTATATCCCTTCTATCCTCCAAGCTGCACATATTAATATCCTGTAGTCTTTCCTGATAAGTCTTATGCTGTAGATCATGCAGCATTTTAGTAACCCTTTCTTGCCCAATCTCCAATTTATTTATGTGGATCGCAGGATGTGCCTGCGATCTACAACCCTTACCCTGACAGAACCCACAGTAATCCAGACTGCCCTCCTCATAGATGGCCTCTGAGGCCTGCTGGCTTCTCAGGTGGTGCCTGTCTGGGACAAGAGAATACACAACAAATGCCTATTTCAGCTTTCAGCAACAGATCCAAAGTGCAAACTCTCTCACGGTTCATAGAAAAACAGAAAAACCATACATAATGCAAAATTGCTACAAATGTAATGAATTAAACTATTTATTTCACAATGGAATTTTGTGATATTTTATAGTCACTTTCTAAAAATTAGACCTGCTTTCTCCATTTTAGAACATTATCACTATTTGTGATTGTTTTACGCTTGATTTCTTTGTTCCATATATTTCGGCTTTCAGCCTAGCAATCTCCTCCTGCAACTGAACCTTCAGAATGTCTCACGGAACAATACTGCCTTACATCCACTGCACACCACCATACTTTGTAGCATATGTATACGCCATTTTCAATGCTGTGTGCAACTCCTCATGTGTTCAAACTTCTGCTTATTTAAAACTCACACTTACAAAACCAGGTGGCACTTGGAATACACTGATGGTAATTGGTATCGTGCGCAGATAGCTCCTTTTGCTGACCATATTTTGTGGACATTTGGAGGACCTTGATTACTTTTCCCAATGTTTTTTTATATTCTAGAAATGTATGGTAAAATGTAAGGCTTTAAAGTAAATTAGAAAAAGTGAGGGGTACAGTGACCTGTACTCCAAAGGAAATTCACTTAAATGCACACTACCTATATTTAAAATTTAACCTTTAATATCAAATACTTAAAACATATATTACCAAAGAAAGAATGTGATACCGTTTAAAAATAAATTAAATAAGGTAACTCGTGAGTTTAGATGTCGAATCTCTATACACCTCAATTATTCACGAGAATGGCCTGGGAGCTGTAAATCATTTTCTCACATCAAGGGACTGCAGATTTAATAAACATAATGATTTTGTTTTGGACATACTGCGCTTTGTCCTTACCCACAACTATTTTGTGTTTGACGGGATATATTACCACCAGACCCAGGGTACAGCAATGGGAACAGCATGTGCTCCCACATATGCCAATCTGTACCTGGGCTGGTGGGAATTTGTCCATGTGTTCATTGAGGAGTTATCTATGTATACTGACCATATCTTACTATGGATCAGATACATAGATGATATCCTATTATTATGGGATGGCACTCAGAATCGTTTACTTCGATTCGTGGAACATCTTAACAATAACACACTGAACCTGAGACTAACAACTGTTTGTAGCACCACATCCATTACCTTCCTGGATCTGAATATTTATGTGGATAGTGACCGCAATATTCAAACTAAAGTTTACAGAAAAAGTACTGCTAATAGTTTGTTATTGGCACAAAGTCAACATCCGCCTAGTCTCATTTCTGTCATCCCCACTGGGCAATATCTCCGCTTACGCAGGAATTGCTCTACAATTCAGCAATTCATTACTCAATCTAAGGAACTACGAGAACGGTTCTTGAATCGTGGGTATAAAATGAAAACACTCAATAGGGCCTACAACAGAGCACTTCATAGTGATAGAGACTCTCTCCTATCCTCCAATATACCTAAGAGCAAGGATAACATCATTAGATGCATCGGCACATATAAAAAACGGTGGTGGGCTATAAAAAGAATCTTTGCCCGACACTGGCACCTGCTCTCATCAGATGTTGATCTAGTGAAGGTGATTGGCCAGAGACCGACAATCACCAGCAGGAGATCTAAAAATTTACGTGATAGATTGGTGCATAGTCACCATCAGCGCGCCAGGGTGGAAACTTGGCTTAGCCCCATCAAAGGGATGTATCGATGTCAGGGCTGTAAGGCTTGTAAATATGTCACTCTAGCCAAGACTTTTGAGAATAATGACAGTACACAGCAGTATAACATAGACAGTTTTATTAATTGTTGTACCATTAATGTTATATACCTTCTCACATGCAAATGTGGGAAGAGGTACGTAGGCAAGACCACAAGACAACTACGCAGGCGTATACTTGAGCATGTAAATTCTGTGAAACACTCCGCCGAAACGCCAGTGGCGAGACACGTTACACAGTTTCATGACGGAGATGTTGACAGTTTAAGATTCATGGGTATCTATCAGCTTAAGTGCCCAGTACGAGGGGGAAATGTAGATCAGATGCTCTTGAGAATTGAAGCTGAGTGGATCTACTGTACAAACTGAGGACAAGGAGTCCTAATGGACTTAATGAAGGATTCACCTTCAATCCTTTTATCTGACCATCCGTATCCGTCTGCCGTGTGGTACTTCCCTACGCACTGATAGAGATATCCATACTTTATTCGTATCTCTTAGTGTGTTATCTATCTGACTGTCACAATTAACTGTACCAAGTATCTTTGTTATGTATCACAGAGCTATTCTTCCGCTATGTCACGTTAGCTCACCATGGTTTTGTATAAACTGATATGATTAATGTTCATCTATTCACTCAAACTAGTGACTATCTTACCTAACTGTACCCAGCCTATTTTTAGCATTGGGTTCATAATAAATGTGTTATGGATTCACACACAAAATTCATTATGATAAATTTGATCTTTCTAAAATGTGTGTGTCTCTGTTTAATTTATTTTATTTATCATTAAGATTAATACTGTATTCAATGATGTCTCTGCACCTAACTTAGGGCCAACTACTGGACATATCTGACGCTCAACTCTGGGGTGCCACTATTGCCTCTATTCTCTGTATATCTGGCACTGAGGATGCTTAGCAATTAGGAAAATCGTTTATTTTTGTTTGCACATGCGCATTAGTATGTGGGCATGAATCTTACAACAACTCTGCCCACACATGCGCATTGATGCTACAAACAAGCCCTTGTTCGAGCTTGTTATTGCTGTATCAGTGTTAGAGTAAATATGTCTATGTGGTCACGCATGCGCGCTAGCTCCATCTAGCTGCCCATATTGCGTAAGTGTCCCCTGACAGAGTCAGTGGGGAAGCACGGCACTTTCGCGCATGCGCACAAGTCTCTTGGCCCTCGCTCCGATAAGTGAGTAATATGAGACATATTTAAGAGTCCTGGCAACCCTTCCGTAACAACTGGGGAGGTTTAATTATAGCACCCTGCCAATCAGTGTTGAAAGGTTGGTTTGATGTTTCTCAGTAGTTGCGCTTGCGCTCTATTGCGCATGCGCAGTAGCTGGACGCCGATTACGTTACCATGGGGACCGCAGGGTTTAAATAGCGTTCGGTTCAGCCCTAATGCAAATTTTGTCCCTGAGGAAGCTCCGTAGTAGGAGGGAAACGCGCGTTGGACGCGTGTTGATAATGTCAGCCCCCTTCATGGGGCTATTTTAATACAGTACCTGTCAGCTGTTCACTAGATTAGCCAATATATATAAAAATTAGGGTAGTGGCTAGGCAAGGATTCCTGGAGTGGTTAAGACCTGACTAGGAGGTTATACTGCCAATATCAAGATATAACAAATGATATCAATAGCCCCTACGATATTCACAATTCCATTAGGCTAACCAGTGAAGTGGTGGGCTTGTTTGCTCACTCCGGCTGTTTGCACTCTAGCAGCCTCTTATTCTCCAGTTTTAATGATATACTGGAGCATTTAAACATTAGAGACTGCCTGTTTGCACGAGTTACCTTATTTAATTTATTTTTAAACGGTATCACATTCTTTCTTTCGTAATATATGTTTTAAGTATTTGATATTAAAGGTTAAATTTTAAATATAGGTAGTGTGAATTTAAGTGAATTTCCTTTGGAGTTCAGGTCACTGTACCCCTCACTTTTTCTGATTCACTTCAGTTCACAGTTGCACCTACTTTTCATTATCAATTGAATGAATTTATTATTATTATCACTTGTTCTACACAATTAGTATGGTTTAGTTGATCACTCCCTTATCCCCCCCTCTTTTGTTAAAAGTAAATTACTTGAAAATCCGGATGTGCTTAGTATCAATCTTGAAACAGTTAAACCCAGTTCCGCTAATGGCAAAGATGTAGCCTTCTATATCTTAGTATCAAATGAACTGATTCCCATATCAAACAATTTCAAGCAAAAGACCTGGAGAAGCAGTCAAAATATAATACATCATAGATTGAGAAAATATATTGCGTTAAAATGAATTTACTGCCAAGAATTCTTTATCCATTTTGGCTCTTACTCATTCCAAGTAATTATGAGGATCTTAATGATCTACAAAGATGTATAATCTTTTTCATCTGGTCAAAGAAATATAAAATAGAATTAGGAGAAACATTTTTAAGACCCATTTTAGGTGGTCCGATTATTCCATGCCCCAGGTATAAGGATAAGTCAATTCGTTCTTCGGCATTCCAACTAGGGTGTTATAAGAGGAGTAGAATTTGTAGAGGCAAAACCATTGGCTATGGAAGATCTATTTTGGCTTCCAAAAGAAAACAGAAGTCTGGGTCTCTACTTTGGCCTAACAATTCTGTATTCTCTAAACCCGTAGTTCTCTATCAAACAGAGCTTCAGAACATTGCACGTCTCTCCTCAATGTGTGATGGCAGAGACGAACATCTAATGTTTCAAAACCCGTCCAATATCATTTGAATCAATGCAAAACTCTCATATTGGTCTATTACAGCCAATACGGCTACAAGAACTCTAAACCAAATTCACAAATATCTGTACAATAATTACGTGAATTATCTCACGCATTGTCCTCTGATCTATGTGCAAAATAGATTTAAGTGTTTACATTGCATGCCAACAGCCTGTGTGATTTGCATGACTTTTTAATCCTAATCACATCTTTATAAAATTGTGGACTATAGAAACAGTATAAAATTGTCTACTAGCATATCTATTTAGGAAAACACATTTTAAAAATCCACTCGGTTAGATTTTAATTCAACTTAAAATAGTACTCTAATTGCAAAGCAAAGAGACTGAGCCAAGTTGGGTGTATATTTTATTTAATGTGAACTCAAAATGTTTCAATTTTACAACACCTGCAGTTTAAACATGCCAAGAATGTGCAGCCATCATATGATATACAAATTCATTCTAAAAAAAAGCTGGGTGACGAGAACATTGTAGGTGTTCTTTATTTCTAGCTTGAGTTACAGTTGTCTGCCTCCTTATATTTTATCATTAACATACAAATGAGATTGCAAACACTGCATTGTCATCTGACGAGATCTCAATTGTCAAGGATCCTGATATGCATGCACAAGCACGAAGGGAAGTGATGGCCAGCATGTCAGGAAAATATCCATGATGTTAGTACTGCAGTCCTAATCAATTATTGTAATGCATTCTTGGTGGTGGGGGGAGTCAAAGTAGAGTTAACCTTCCTTCCATAAACAAGAGAACCAACTGCGCACATGAATGGTGTTTCTCTGGACCTTGCAAACAGATTGGTCACCCGGAAACATTCAAGCTTAGAAGAAATTGCAGTAAGAGCATGTCACAGATATTACTGTGGTGCAGCCATCCGTCTCTGTCCACCTTATATACGCCCATTAAAAGCATTTGAAAATGTGTATATAAATAGCAAGTGTCACCCAAAACCTTTACACAACATTCTTTTTTTTCACTTTCACTTGAATTTTATGCAATCACTGCCTGCATTAGGTTGGCTAAAAACAGTAGATAAAATAAAAACTAAAAGACCACACACACACACACACACACACACACACACACACACACACACACACACACACACACACACACACACACACACACACACACACACACACACACACACACACACGAAAAAGAAAGTACAGGCATACCCCGGTTTAAGGACACTCACTTTAAGTACACTCGCGAGTAAGGACATATCGCCCAATAGGCAAACGGCAGCTCACGCACGCACCTGTCAGCACGTCCTGAACAGCAATACTGGCTCCCTACCTGTACCGAAGCTGTGCGCAAGCGGGGAGACTATAGAGCCTGTTACAAATGCATTATTTACATCAGTTATACACGTATATGACGATTGCCGTACAGTACATGTATCGATAAGTGGGAAAAAGGCAGTGCTTCACTTTAAGTACATTTTCGCTTTACATACATGCTCCGGTCCCATTGCGTACGTTAATGCGGGGTATGCGTGTACACCCTCTTTGAATTCTATGGTTTTACATATCGGGACATAATAACAATCATCTGTTCCTTAGCAGGTCTTAAAATTAGGTAAATACAACCTCAGATGAACAACAACACATGACATATTACACCGTGTCATGATTTATTTATCAAAAATAAAGCCAAAATGGGGAAGCTGTGTGCGAAAAACTAAGTACACCCCTACTGCTTCCATACAAATTAAGATGCTAAATAGAAGACAGGTGCTGCTAATCAAATGCCCTTGATTAATAAATCATCAGCAAGTGTGACCACCTCTATAAAAGCCGAAGTTTTAGCGGTTTGCTGGTCTGAAGCATTCAGGTGTGTGTTAACACAATGCCAAGAAGGAAAGACATCAGCAATGATCCTAGAGAAGCAATTGTTGCTGCCCATCAATCTGGGAAGGGTTATAAGGCCATTTCCAAACAATTTAAAGTCCACCATTCTACAGTGAGAAATATTATTCAAAAGTGGAAAACATTCAAGACAGTTGCCAATCTTCCCAGGAGTGGACGTCCCAGCAAATTCACCCCAAGGTCAGACCGTGCAATGCTCAGAGAAATTGCAAAAAAACCCCAAGAGTTACATCTCACACTCTACAGGCCTCAGTTAGCGTGTTAAATGTTAAAGTTCATGACAGTACAATTAGAAAAAGACTGAACAAGTATGGTTTGTTTGGAAGGGTTGCCAGGAGAAAGCCTCTTCTCTCTAAAAAGAACACGGCAGCACGGCTTAGGTTTGCAAAGTTGCATCTGAACAAACCACAAGACTTCTGGAACAATGTCCTTTGGACAGGCGAGACCAAAGTGGAGATTTTTGGCCATAATGCACAGCGCCACATTTGGCGAAAACCAAACAGCATATCAGCACAAACACCTCATACCAACTGTCAAGCACGGTGGTGGAGGGGTGATGATTTGGGCTTGTTTTGCAGCCACAGGATCTGGGAACCTTGCAGTCATTGAGTCAACCATGAACTCCTTTGTATACTAAAGTATTCTAGAATCAATTGTGAGGCCATCTGTCAGACAGCTAAAGCTTGGCCGAAATTGGGTCATGCAACAGGACAATGATCCCAAGCACACCAGCAAATCTACAACAGAATGGCTGAAAAAGAAAAGAATCAAGGTGTTGCAATGGCCCAGTCAAAGTCCAGACCTCAACCCGATTGAAATGCTGGGCAGGACCTTAAGCGAGCTGTGCATAAACAAATGCCCACAAACCTCAATGAACTAAAGAAGAGTGGGCCAAAATTCCTCCACAACGATGTGAGAGACTGATAAAGTCATACAGTAAATGATTACCTCAAGTTATTGCTGCTAAAGGTGGTTCTACAAGCTATGGAATCATAAGGTATACTTAGTTTTTCACACATGGCGTCTCCCTTTTGGCTTTATTTTTGTGAAATAAATCATGACACGGTGTAATGTCATGTGTTGTTGTTCATCTGAGGTTGTATTTACCTAATTTTAAGACCTGCTAAGGAACAGATGATTGTTATGTCCCGATATGTAAAACCATAAAATTCAAAGAGTGTGTACTTTCTTTTTCACACCACTGTATATACGCCTGTTAAAAGCATTTGAAAATGTATTAATAAATTACAAGTGGCACCCAAAACCTTTATACAACATTCTTTTTTTCCCTTTCACTTGAATTGTATGCAATCACTGCCTGCATTAGGTTTTCTAAAAACAGTAGATACAATAAAAACTAAAATACGATATGTATACACACACTAAAGAAGTATCTTCCACATTTGTACTGGATTAAAACAGCTCTGCTGACAGTTTATCTAAAATAGATGCGTGGCACCTAATTGCATCTCTAATACATTTTTTAGTAATAATGCCTTTTCATGTAGATTAATTGATCTTTATTTGGGATTCCACATTTTCTACAACGTGCCTTAGATGTTCTTCATTTTGAAAAAAATACACATAAAGTTGTTTCTCCATCTTATGCAATTTATTGGACGCCAAAATATTTCTCTTCGCTTTTATATCTCCAAGAAATTCCAAGACAACGCGATGTAATTTGGCCAGCTGAGAATCTAACTGCTGAAACTGACTTGACAGCTCCTTAAAGAAAAAAAAGGAAAGCGTTAATTAAGTAATAATCCCTGAAGAACAGGGCATTATTGGCCAGTAATGCCCTGTTTTGAAGGGATTATTACTATTATAGGCTTATTTCATAAATAATAGACACTTTTGTATAGTTAAATAGATTTTTTTATTAAATTAAAATGGTAAATACATGAAACCACCTCTATATACTCTTACACTGCAGCTATCTATATCCACACACTGCCGCCCCCTCTATGTACACACACACACACACACACACACACACACACCACACACACACACACACACACACACAAACTGCTGCTACACACACACAAAACAGCACACCACACACAACACAGTGTCTCTACACACACACACACACACACTGGAGCTTTAGACACACAACACAGCACCTCCTCTACTCACTACACAGCGCCTCTACACACACAGCAGCAGCTCTACACACACAAACTCTGCTGCTACATACACATGCTACACCCATAAACACTGCTACTGACACACACACACACACATCAGCTCTACACTCACACAAATTGCTGCTACACATATGTAGCTAGGTCACCATTTTTACCTGCATATGGCCAGGATTGAGGGCGGGTGCTGCCAGGAACAAGCGGCAGACCCGACGGACAATTCGGAAGGTGGGGGCCGGAGCAGGGAGTAGCGCGTCTCCTCCGGTATGCGGCCGGTTGCCGGGGACGCGATCGGGCCGTTGCTAAGGCCGCGGTCGCTAGGGTCCCGGCGGCTAGCGAAGCAGGGCGTCGCCATTGTTAGTGCGGTTGCGCATGCGCAGGAGCCCAATAGAGCGGGAGGCTCATAGATAGCTCGCGCATGCGCAGTGCGGGATTGCCAGCCCCCAGGGTGCATAGGGGCAGAACCACATGACACCAGGGAGCCAATAGGGCTGGACATCAATGGGCAGACGAAAAAGGATACATTTCGCGGGCTTGAGCACGTTGTCAGTTGGTGAACGGAGCAGCTAGGGGAAGGAGGTAGGGTGCAGGAGTCAGTGACTCCCTGCACTAGGCCAGCAATCCCCTAGGCCCCAGATAGCCCTGAGTCATCCTAGCTGAGTGTTGTAGGGACAGGCCCTAGGTTAGGGACTCTGCCCCATTATCTATTTGTTAGTAGGGAACAAAGAACATTGCTTGTTTGCTGGGAGAGAGCTGGACTATTTCCAGAGGGGGATCGCCCCGGAGGGATCATCCTGTGGTGGATTACGGATATCGTGTAGGAGCTCACCGTGATCCTTTGTGAAGACCGTTGCAGGTCCGAGCACTGGAGTGCTCGGCAGGTAATCCATAAAATGAAGTGCACCAACAAGACCTATCACCAGACATAGCGCAGTCACACACGCACATGTATATGACTTGGTAGTGTGAGACATTGGGGTTACTGGACACGGGGTGGGATCATTCCGTGGGAGGTAGCGCATAAAGTGTTGGCGTCCGCCGTGGCGCAAGATAGCGTTAGCGTCTTACGAGACGCCGTGGTTAGTGTCTCCTCTAGGGAGGGACACAGTTAATGTGGTATGCACGTATGTTTCTATGTTCATAAGTAAACGGTATTGGTTATTATACATACAGTCTATGTGTTTATTGTGTGATGTCCTGCGAGGAACAATTCCTGCTCTGCTAGGAACCATCGCAGGTGGAGGCGCTGCACCGAGTACGAGAGTACTGTTATTCTTAATATATTGCCCCAGGTTCCCCGTGGCGGAAGCTCAGCCCTCCTGTGAGCCACCAGGTAAAGCACCACACCCTGGTAACACTGTATGTCCTTCGCACCCACACTATAATCTGCGATTGGGTGGGGGAATATCCGTTACACATACAACAGCACAACACACACACACACTGCAGCCACAATCAAAAATACAGCCACTTACTAAACTTTGCACTCTCCCCCCCAGCTCTACACACAACACAGCACCTCTACACCCCCCCCCCCCCCCCCACACACACACACACAACACTTCTATACACAACACACTTACTTCTTTGCAGTCTCTCCCCCCCTCCCCCCCCCCCCCCAATTCAACTGAATCTGCTCAGAAAATCTCAGTCAGCTCGGGAGGGGGAGGAGTCAAACCGTGGCTGATAGTTTTTGACCAATCCCCTGCCATGTCTCAGAGCTTTTACTTAATTCAAACCAATCCCCTGCCCTGTCTCAGCTGTTCTGAAAGCTGATTGGCTGGAAATAAACAGATTGAAAACTGCATTTTGCAAGCTGCTGAAATTCAGGGCATTACTATGGATAATGCCCGGAATTTTAACCAATCAGAGAGCAGGGTTTTCAATAATGCCCTGAATTTTTTACTGCTTTAGCCTATAATAACTAATAAATACATTGTAGAGGACTTCATTGTAAAATGCATGTGTTCAGCAGCACTGGGTACACATTTCCTAAAGAGTAAGTCCCACTTCATTATTTTTCACTTAAGCTTAAAAGGGGCATTGCCTCTTGGTCATTTTTTTTTTGATTTGTTTAAATAAATGCAGCAGTTCCTTATATTTACAGCAATAAAAGTATCCAACAGCGCAGATGTCGCTACCCAGAGGGCCCAATACGGCCGTCTATTTCAAAAGAGGAAGGGCTGTGGCTTCCTAAATGGTTGCTATGGCTATCCAAGGAAGCTTGCCACACCAAAAAAAAAAAGTGTTAAGAAGTGAAGAGTGGAAAAAAAAGTGCAGTATTATCCAATACTACCAAACTGATTTATTAAAAAAAACAAAACAAACAAAAAAAAACACCCTGTAGGATTTGGAATGAAATGGTGCTTCATATGTCAATAAAAAAAACGTCAATTTGGTTATTTGTTTTATAAAAGGAGTTATTCCTTTAAGTCATACAGCAATGAGATCAAATAATTTAATTATTAAAGGCATTTTGGATCGCCTTCAAAACACAGAAATGTATTAATTTGCGTGCATACTCATATTTATTTTTGATGCCACAGGTTCTCAAACCGTTTTCCATGGACAATCACTGGTCCCTGCTGATTTTAATGGTGGTTCCCCCAGAAACCATTTAAAATGAAAACCTGCTCTTTGGGTGCGTTTATATCATTGTCTGCAGACCAGTGCTAAAGGCTTGTGAAAGACCAAGGTCTAATAATTCTGATGTGTACTACCTGTATTTACCAATATATTGATAAACGGACCTAAATAAGTATGGTGAATGTTATCTTTGAACATGTATTGTAATATATACAGATACAAACACACATACACAGAAAAGGTACATATACATTGATGTAGCTTTGGCTGCCACTTACTGGAGCGTTCAACAGGAGAGCGTTCCCTCCAGGATACATAAAATCGTGAAGAGTCTTCAAATCAGTATCTAGTTTTGATAGCGCAAGGGACTGTTCTTGCTCAGAAACGGCTAGCTGAGTTTTGAGGGTAGTAATATTCTGATTTAATTTCTGAGCGACACATTCCAAACCATCATAGGTTCTGAACAATTGCTGCATTTTGTCTCCATCCAGAAGCTGATATAATCTATAATATATATTAAAAAAACCTGTAATTATCAGGAACCAAGGCACCACACACATAGGCAGAGGCAATACATACAGTAAAACCTTAAATCAGTCATCTTAAAATAATACAGTAACACCAGTGTATTTATTGGTAAATACTAGGGTAAGGCTGGGGGTGGGGGAAGGGAGAGGGGGTACCCTCGCAACAGCTAAGAATATGTTCTGTGGTGCTTCTATCTGGGGTAGATATGAACTAATACTTGTGAGAGAAAGGGACCCCAATGGAGAGCACTCAAACAGATGCACAGAGTACACAGAACAAAAGAAAAGTGTATGTGTTGATAGGTAATATGTACACGATAAAAAACATTTATTGGAGTCTTAACTCAATATTAAAATGAAGTAGGACGCTAAGTGCCCAAATAATTGAGACTCAATAGAGCCAAAAAAGCGCAGCGAAAGTAAAAAATACCAGGTCTCAAGTGTATAGTGTAGGCTGCTTCCCTTGATATGTGCAGGGTAGAGCCAGATGTAATCAGTGCCTCCTGGAGACTGTGTCCGTGTATTTGGTCACAGGTACAGCCACTTGTGGCTATTAGTAGTGAGTGGTATATATGTGTATATCACGTCACCAGGTATATGCAGGTAAGTGGAACAAGTGAGTAATTACTATAGTAAGCTCCCAAGGGACAGACTAAAATCACCAGTCATAAGGTAATCTAGGTCAGCAGATCGCTGCTATAATCCCTTGGGGGTGCTAGCAAGTCAAGCCACCATGAGAGTGAAAAAATCACTCACACACACTCACTTGAATTATACCTTAATGCAGATATCTTGATGGATGTACCTGCTGTACACAAGTGACCATAGGTCCAGGTAGGTAGAAAAAATATTGTAGTACACAAGTAGTGTCTACATACACTCAGGAACAAAAAAAACACGAGAGAAGCTGGTAGCATAAAAAGGCAGGCACCGTGCTTCTGCTCTGTGGCTGTATACACACTGGCTAATGCTTAGTGTTCTCACTAGTACATACACGGTTGCTGCTCTGTATAATCAAGTCTCAAGCTCAATGCTTTAAACAAACTCTCTGTTAGGGAGTTTGTGTGGGTGCCGGGAGCGCTCCGATCACGAGCGTTAGTCCCGCCCCTTTGACGCGATGACGTCACTGTTTATTGGTAAGCAGAATTAAATCTCAGCTAGTTGTAAAGAATGTGAATATATTTTTTGCCATGCTTATAAATGAAGTTGTCACCAACAATCTCGATGGTTGTAATACAGAGTGGTGGAGTAGCTGGGCCAGAAGGTGTTTTTCTCCTATTTGGAGGTTTGCTTAACCCTGTATAGATCTGCGAAGTTAGTAAGGCATTCCAGGGAGGTGGGAAAGTAGGGTTAGTTTGGGGGTTTTCAGATGCTAGGTGTATTAAAGAGGCAATCCAAGCTGTTAATTTTTTTTCTATACAGGCTTGAAGAAGGGCGTCTACGGAGCTGAATCCCATTCATTTCATCCGCGGGGACCACCAGCTTCCGGAGGTACTTATCTCTGTAGTGGGTGCCGGTAGCCACGGCAGAGTTCACATTATGGGCAAATTTCAAAGCTTTCAGGCCCTGCAGGCCTACAGGAAGCCGTGACGTCACCTGGTGCAGCTTCCTATTGGCCCATTTTACACTGGAGCTTTAAACTGCAGAGATACCGGCACCCCCTCCAGAGGTAAGTATCTCTGGAAGCAGGGGGCCCAGAGCTGAAATGAATGGAGTTCAGTTCTTGCTTCAATCCTGTATTTAAAAAAAAAAAAAAAAACCTGTTCCATGTTAGACATAGGACACCGAGGTCTATGTAAGGGGAGTGCCCAATCAGAGACCAAGACTATTCCTAGGCTTGGTCCGGTGAAGCAGAGGCAGGCTTTTCAAAGGTGCTTTGCTTGCAATAGCAAAGCACTAAGCATTGAGGCGCCGGAGAAGCCTAGCCAAGCTGAGGACAAGTTCTAGAGACGCGGCCAAGTTCTAATATCGAACGAAGACCCGGCCAGTGGGGTAAGTCAGGCATCTATCCTGTAGATAGTACCGTGGTCTTTATGGATGTGGAGTGGACAGGGTAAGCCTTCCTGAAGCAGGCGCCCTGCACCTAGTTGGGGCTAGGGTCTCCCCCCAGAGCCCCAGTTGGGGTGTTTTCCCCTTGTTTTGTGTTACTTTGTATACCTGCTGGTTTTACCAGAATGAACCTTATTTTATTCCACTACCTTGTCCTGCCTAGTGAAATTGATCCCGGAAGGTAAAGGTGTTAAAAGTACTGGTCTCCTGTGACATATCTATTAATAATGTCTATTAACTATCATAGTTGGCCCTTCTCTGCAAAGTGCAAACACTCCCAATTTCCATATATGTTGAGTCATTTCATAATGTTCATATCTACCGACATGCAAGATCACTTTAGCTTACTATTCCTATTCACTTGGACATTAAATTATAGCTCTGTTCTCCTATATGTGGTATTCATGGGGATTAGATTTCTTCCCAGCTGTACCCTTCAATTCTGTTTAAACCATTTCTTATACAGTTTCCATCCCTTAAAATATAGTTTTTTTTTTTTAAGTTTAAGATTCATGTAAGCTTAATAATTATCCACTTCATGGGTAAATCGGCTAAGAAAGTGATCATGTAAAACAAATCTTATTGCTGTTGTATTTAGTAATGCTTTAGAGGTTGAGGTCAATATTGACGAAGCACTGCTGAGCT
Organism: Ascaphus truei; assembly: GCF_040206685.1. Lineage (NCBI taxonomy): Eukaryota > Metazoa > Chordata > Amphibia > Anura > Ascaphidae > Ascaphus > Ascaphus truei. The sequence continues at coordinate 512,873,143 of NC_134483.1, forward strand.
GTACAGCTTAGAACCAGGCAATAAGTTTGACCGTTAAAGGGACAATATCTCCTAGGACCAAAGTGCCTTAATGGTGGTGCCATGTTCAAGTGTTTACATCCGAGTGATCAACACCTTTTACAAAATCTGACAACCAAGTATTTTAAAATCATATTTAAAGTTAGTTATTCTATAAACATGATAAGCTGAGGGTGGGGGGGGGGGGGGAGGTAGTTTGATTTTCTCTGGTTGCTTCCTTTTGTCTCATTGTGTGTTCAGCAAGTGCTTGTACAGCCCGAGTCCCCTCACTATATTGGCTTTGTGATAAGGACAGGGTGGGATGAGAGTAAAGAATGATAAATAAAACACCTGACAAAAAATGGTTAGATTTGTTTACAGAATCCATCATGGTCCAGGTACGCAAATATTATCCTAATATTACATTAACACAAATGGCGTATCTGCGAATGTCAACAACATAACGTTAAGTCCCGTATCCTCTTGTAAAGAGCAGTGCGTTAACCATAACGAACGTTTATAATAAAGGTGCAAGTGAGGCGTGACCATAAGACTGTATAGCCACAAAAGTGTGTTCAGATTAACGCGGGTCGTGAACGTTATGTTAATCAGGTCATGCCTAAACTTGGCTTTAAATCACATCCAGACCCTGAAATGGGGCTTTTATAGGGTCTGGGTAAGCATAACATCGAGTTAACTAAAATTGCCTGCGCCTCTCTTTCTCAACTTGATTTAAAGACCCATTTCATGGTCTGGATCGGAGTAACCGGACAGCCATAATGTCACATAATTGGAAGATAATGCAACAATAACGCGATATTAAGCCTGTGCTAATAAGATGTAGAACGGCTGTTTTTGCCTATCATTAGCTTGGAGGATACACTGATAACCTCAGGGAACGTCCGTTCTTGTTTCAGGGAATGCTATATTATGAGCCCTGAATTAGAAGAGATTTTGTATATCTAGCCCCATATTATTCAATTCTTTACAAAAGGTGTTTTTGACCAGATTGAGCCACCTATGCTGAAGCAGACATCCTGAAAACCTGACCTGTTGGTGGCCCTTGAGGACTGGAGCTGGCCACCCCTGGTGTAGGGTCTACTTTGTTCTGAATCCAGACTTCCCATATACCCCTATTTTAGCAAGAATGATCAAATATATAATTATATTTTATCTTTACAATAATATAGAGAATTATAACGTAAAAGGAGGAGATGAATAATAATACAGTAATTATTAACAGGTTTTGTTTGAGTATTGCTGGTCCTGTTCATCGATATTTAGGATATAAATGACAAGTTGCGTACCTGTGAGTGGCAGAATCCTTCGAATCGATATTATTTCTTGGTTTTGATGAGGACAACAAAGTGGTATCGGACAAAATCAACAGCCGCTCTTCCAATTTCTTGCCGCTCTGCTTTAACTCTTGAATGATGGTGTCAAGTTGACGGTAAACATGTCTGTGTTTTCTCAACTCGATTTCATAAGCCAGCTGAAGAAACTCAAAAGAAGCCTTTTGTTTCATCAAATGGTTGCATACCAGATCTTGCCTGGATGCGTATAAATTCTGACGGGCAATCTGCAGATCATAGTCGCCTTTCACAATAGGCATATTTAATAACTGGGCATTCTCCTTCACCAGGCCCGGAAGAGATTTGCAGTTAATTAGGTCAATGTGGTTTTGAATTTGTAACATCTCTTTCTTTAGACTTGAGAGTCTCGCTTTGAGGTTTTCTTCTTTGTCCAAGGGCTGCATATTCCAAATAAATAAATAATAATAAACAGATGACAACCGTAATACAATGTACTTTCACGTAATAAAAAAAAAAAACACACTGGTTTGTTGCCATCTTGCAGAACTACAGTGAGCATGACATTCTGAGCAAAAAAACTGGGACTAGACTACTAGAAATCATATTGCTGTGAGTGAATCCCCAGAACATGGACAATCAATATTTATTAAAACACTTAGGGGACTATTCTAGTAGCTTCGATAAGCGAGTTAGACAGTTTTGGGCACTTTGAGCGAGTTTGCATTTGCAGCTATTCAGAAAACTTCGATAACTTGCCAAACTCGCTCGAGACCTGCTTCTCGTCGATCAGCTCTCCTCGGGAGCTCAAACTCACTTTTTTTTGAGAAATCGAGCTATTCAGGTAGCTCCGAGATTCAAAAGAACAACGTAGGATGGGCTGGAGAATCACATCACTTCTGCAACTCGCAGAGATTCTGATCTCGCCACCTTAAGGGCGGCAAGGTGGGATCCGCGATGTGACTCAGAAGAAAAATGTATTTTTACTACATCGGATTGAAGCCGGTTGACTCCTGAGAGGACATGCATTAATACCAGCTCCGGAGACCCCCTGCTTCAATCCTATGTAATAAAAATAAATTTACAGAAAGCTTCATTACTGCTGCGGCTTAGCGCTAAGGTAATGAAGGGGTTAAATACCAGTGCCTGGTTTGTTGGGGGTAGAGGGGCGGGTGAATGTTGGAGTTGCCCCAGGGTGGGTGTTTAGGCCTACTGGTAGGGTTGCGGGAGGAGTTAAGCCCTTCATTACCTTAACGGTTCCTACCGAGGAGTTAACCCCTACCGCTACACACCCAGTAGGCCTAAACACACACCACGGGGCAAATATGACTTTCACCCATCTCCTCTACCCCCAATAAACATCAAAATACATCAATTAAGACTATCCAATACACCCATTGGTTGCCAGTTTGGTTACCTATGCCATCACTGGGAGAAAAACCCCAATGGCAATTAATGGGCACCCTATTACCCCCCATTCCAACACATACAGTAAAACAGTACAATAATGGGCAAAATTCCTATTATTCACATCTGGATAATGGTGCATTTGCCCATTAAAATAAAATATTACCCAGACAGCATATAGTAAATTAAAGTTGTACCTTCCCCTGCCAGGAGATGCAGCTCTTACAGACTGCAGGCAGATCGCAGGGGCAGAACGTAGAAAAAGACAGAGATAAAGGCACTGCTATCCCGAGCGGTATTGACATTTCCCTACCTAACCGTATCTGACTTGCGATGACTCTTTCTGAATACCGTGATAACACAAACGTCAGACCGTGAGGTAGGTCATGCCAAACTGCTTGATTTAGTAGTGATATTATCAAAGCTACTAGAATAGGCCCCTTAAACTTATATAAATTAAAAGATACATTTTGCTGGAGAAAGAAACATCTGAAAGATATTAACAGGTATGTCAGTTTTGGGATGTGTACTGAAAAACCAACATGAACTTTGCGAAACCTCATGAAAGATTGAAAATACAGGCATACCCCAGTTTAAGGACACTCACTTTAAGTACACTCGCGAGTAAGTACATATCGCTCAATAGGAAAACGCCAGCTGACGCATGTCAGCACGTCCTGAACAGCAATACCGTCTCCCTACCTGTACCGAAGCTGTGCGCAAGCGGGGAGACTATAGAGCCTGTTACAAATGCGTTATTTACATCAGTTATGCACGTATATGACAATTGCAGTACAGTACATGCATCGATAAGAGGGAAAAAGGTAGTGCTTCACTTTAAGTACATTTTCGCTTTACATACATGCTCCGGTCCCATTGCGTACGTTAATGCGGGGTATGCCTGTATATAAGAATGTAGCATTTTAACATATTGATCTCAAAGCTCTGACACCAACAATACTTCTTAATTCAGTGTCTAGACACACATTTTTCAGTGGAAGAAACGTTAGCAGGAAGTTTCAAATGCAACTAGAATACGGACATCGGACACGATATAACTCATTCTTTACGATAAATTGTAAATTGCACAAGTCTAGTAAAATTTAGGGGGTTACGCTCTGAAGTGCATTAGTGCCGATCAGGCACTACAGCAATGGTGGCCCAATCAAAATGATTGAACCACCTATGCTGAAGCAGGGATATCCTTAGAACCTGATCTGTTCGGGGCCCTTAAGGACCAAGTTTGAGCACCACTGCTCTAGAGCATAACCCCGTAACAGTAGCTATATCTGTATTAATAATGTCCTCTTACCGTGTTCTGCGTGGCATAAATATTGTCTTCTGCCCACTGTAAACCAGCCCTCAAACTTTTCTCTCTAGCCTTTGATTGAATTAATTTGTGTTTTGCACAGATATAGGCCAACTGAAGTCTCATCATCTCTTTGCATTTGTCCTCATGAGCATCGTCATCAAGAGCAGAAGGTTTTTTTGTGGCCTCTAGTTGAACCAGCTCAAATTTTTCATCGGAGCCGTCGATAAATGTAGAGAGAGCCTCAAAAAAATGTTCTTTAGTAAACAAAGTGAGTGCGGCAGTGCTTTGTTCTTCACTTGACAAGTATTTCTCTAGCACAATTTGAGATAGAAAAACCGGATGAGAACATGACTCATCATCTGCTTCAGGAATGGTAAAGAACAATATTAGTTTTTGAACACCTTCGATAATAGTCTGAAGTTCATGATTTAGCTTGTTACTTGTGACTTGCAAAACACTTAATATCTCCTTTAATGCTTTAGCCTCTCCTTCCTCTTTATCTTTCAATTTCAAGCCCACGTGACTACTGCCTGAAGCCATCACTTGAAGTTTATTACGTCGACCGATATGTAGACTTTTCAGCCTCTGTAGAGCATGAAGGTCTTCCTCGAGTTTCTCTATTTCCACTTCTTCCATTGCGGCTGTTTTTGAATGAGAAGATTGGCAGGTTTTCAGAACTTCATCCAAAGCCTTCTCATCTAGTACAGCTTTGCCAGATTCTTCTAAGGAGTTAAACGCTTGTAGTTTATCATCCGATAGCACATTCTGCTCACTTGCGCTTGTACAAAACCAGTCTAGGAAGGATCTATCAACAGTAGTTTCAAACAGCCAGTCAAAATCTTCTCCGTCTAGATTGATGGCCTTGGGATAACCCAGTTTTCGCAGTGTTTCCACAAATCGATTTCCCGAACTCATGATTACAGGCTACTCGTTGCAAAATCTACAAATTGAGCAGTTAAAAATCCGATTAGTACAAGAAGAGAGAGCCTCCAGATAATATTACATACATTACTATAAAAAACATGATTTAGTATTCTTGCACAACAAATACACAAATCCTGCTCGCCTCCCAAATTGGCTTGCAATCCATTATAGTGAAATTCTGTCACAGAAAGACTGGATCCCATGGTGACCGGGCGCTCGGCCCCGTGCGCGTGACGTCACCCGCATTTTAGAGGAAGAGTTTTGTGGCCAGGCTAGACGCGATGGGGAGGCATGTTGGAGGGCGTGGCCGTGACATCACAGAGCTGGTCCGTCCTCATTGGTCGAACCGCTCACGTGACCTGGCCGTTGCGCGTGAAATCAAATTGATCCGATTCCTCGCGCGATCATTGCCTTAAGGCATTGTGATCGCGACGCACTCCTCTGCACGGTCTCGCAAACCATGGACGCGGCCTTAGAGTCCTTCATTTGATTTTGCAAATGTCATACTTTTATGTACATCTTGTTTTCTAATACTCCACTGTTTAAAATGTTGCAACTAACACTTGAGAACCGCTGTACTGAGTATGGAGTACTCACTATTTTTTCCATTTGCAACTTTACAGTCCCACCGTATTATTTTCCACCTAGGCCGGGATTCACTAACCTGCAATGCTTTGTACCGACGTTAACCACCATTAAAGTCGTGGATCGGGGTGCGATATCCAGCATAGAAGCTTGATCATTCTGCCCATCTAGATTTTTCTTTAACACGGCTACTGTACTAACATTTTTTTTTTAAATTGTGGTTTGCTTTAATGAGATTAGGCACACTACTGATTTTTAAAAAAAGTTCCTTAAACAGTCTCAACGTTTATGAAATAAAGTTATTCCCACTAATTTTCCGTTTTTTTTTTACACATTTACCAGTTTCTCTTCTCCTTGTCTTGTAAAATAACAGCTCATCAAATCTCTGTTTCAGTGTCTTAAATCACCACGTGTACGTACTCTGCAGCTAAAAGAAACACAGGAAGCCCGACATTAAAAACAAACTACAGACCTTTTTTTTACATTGCTCAATACTCAAAATGTACATAATACACTGCAGGGTTTTGCAGATTGGTACCTAACTTTTGTGGCAGTGTGAGGAACAAGGTGTTAAATAATATACAGTACAAGTGTGATTTAATATACAGCACGAGCGGTAGATCTTCGAATCAGGAAATCTCGTACGGTGTGAAGGCTAAGAGAAAGATGAAAAAAAATATTACAAACTGCTTGTGAATTTTATTAAACATTTTTTTTCCCATACAGATGTAGCCAGACTTACAGCCCCATGAGCCACGGTATGAAAACTAAAACACAGCAGCTGCCTGCGGGGGTTCGCTCTGCCGGATGGAACCCCTCAGATAATTTTCCGTTGCCGAACACTGAATCTGGCTACATCTATATGTAAAAGTAACGCTTTCATTTGTGTATTATAAATTTAGTGATATAGTTACATAGTAGATGAGGTTGAAAAAAAGACGTAGGTCCATCAAGTTCAACCTATGCTAAATTTAGACAACAGATACTTTATCCTATATCTATACTTACTTATTGATCCAGAGGAAGGCAAACAAAAAACCCCAGTGTCATATCATCCAATGATATCTCATAAGGGGAAAAATAAATTCCTTCCTGACTCCAAGAATTGGCAATCGGATTAATCCCTGGATCAACATCCTTCCCATGTATACTTACAGTATTTGGTATATCCCTGTATACCTTTCCTTTCTAAAAAGATGTCTAACTTTTTTTTGAAGATATCTATTGTATCTGCCATCACAGTGTCCATGGGTAATGAATTCCACATTTTAACTGCCCTTACTATAAAGAACCCTTTCCTTTGTTACTGGTGAAATCTCTTTTCCTCCAACCTAATGGGATGACCCTGAGTCCTTTGTACTGCCCGTGGGATGAATAGTGATGAATAGTTCTTTTGAAAGCTCCTTGTATTGTCCCCGAATATATTTGTATATAGTTATCATATCCCCGTTTGGCCGCCTCTTTTCTAATGTAAATACATCTAATTTAGCTAGCCTCTCCTCATAAGTTACATTGTCCATCCCCTTTATTAATTTGGTGGCTCTTCTCTGCACTCTCTCTAGTTCCATAATGAATTTTCTTAGGATTGGTGCCCAAAATTGTACTCTATATCTATTTCATTTTTTTTTTAACGTTTTGGGAGGGATGTCATAAAAATAAAATGTTGCATCCACATTTTCTCCATGTTCGCAATGTATATACATAAAAGCAAAGTAGCGATAACTTCCCTACCACATGCCGAACAAGTAACTAACCAGTTATTGATCTTTAGGACCTGCTAAATATGCATAGTTGTAAGGTAAGGAGCAGTAGCACTTTGGGTTTGCATAGATTAAATATTGGTGCTCGTCTCTACTGCCATTAAACGTCCAACACTGATTTAGTCCCTGCCCCCAAAGAGTTTACAATATAATTTGTGTCACATAGCGATTGTGTCACTTGCCCAAAGTTAAAGAGCACTGGACCAGGTTCGTCCACTTCACAGACGCTGACAGCCCCACAGGAAAGGAAGCGCTCCAGTGCTGCAGCGGGTCATTAAGCATACACACGTACTCATGGGATCCCCGCACTGTATGTGCTGCTGGCGATCAGAAGGCTACTCTTTTGCTTTTCGCGCTGCTGTCTACTACTGGCACTTCCTCTTTTGGCTTCAGTCACGTGATCCACTTCAGTGTCTACGGGAAGCCAGGGAGACCAATAATCCCCACAAAGCCTTTTACACACTAACGTACCGCTTCTTCCCCCCCCCTAATCTCATGACAAGTATTATATATTTTATTTTCACATATGTATAATTGTATTTATAAGATTTATAATAAAACATTTTTAAATGAAACACAGGAGAACACATACTAGATTATTTATTTGTGAAGAAATGTTTCTGCGGGGGTCTGAAAAAATAGCGATTATATATATATATAACGTATATTTAAATTAAATCACAAAGTATAAAAATCTCAAATCGTTTTTTGTTGCTTTAAAATTACTTTTCGTGGTGCTTTCTCAGCATTTCCTTTGGCCAGCGCCCTCACTCTCCAGAGGTAAATTTATTTTCAGATTTAAAATGAAAAATACAATTGACGTTTCACAACGAGTGAGGCTGCGAGCATCTGCACGTGCATGTGTAATTCACGTCAGGACCCGTGTGAGGCGGCATACCCATTGTTTTCAACGGGCGGAGGATTTTCAGAATGCAGTTCCGGACGTGCGATGTCAATGGAACGTATGTGCAGCTTTAAGTGCCGGTGTGCTTCCGCCACCCCACTGCAGACCGCACGCAGTGTCTCTTCCCGCTGTACTCATCCCCCTATCTCCTATGCGCCTACTCCTCTGTCCACACACTGCTCCTCCTCTCTCCACAGACTGCTCCTTCTAGCTTTCTGCTCCTCCTCCTCTCTCTGCGTATCACGAAGGGCAGCAGAGCCACTGGCTCCTCACTCAGGTTCCAGCACTGTGTAGGGAGAGAGAAGGAGACCCTCACTCCATACCAAACACACAGAGGGATAGGTGTGTGTTTGTATTTGTGAGTGTGACTGGGTGTCTGTCCCCACTCTCCTTACTCAAAGTGTGGCACTCACTCCCTGCGACTGGATGTAATTCTGTTCCCACTCCCCTAAGTGTGAGTGCGTGTCATTTGTTCCCTATAACTCCCCTAAGTGTCATTCTGTCCCCACCCCATGTGTACATATTTGTTTTCACATTGATTAGCTGTTCCCCTGTGGCATGGCATATATTTCCTTATTTTAAATATGACTTTCTAACTCCATTTATTTGCTCATTTATTATTTAGTTACAAATATTAGTTTATTTCGGTGGCAAAAATGTTACCCCCCCCCCCTGCACTAGTCTATGCTGTATATTTCTCCTCGCACTCCTATCCTCTTCTGTAGCATACTGTTGTATAGGAAATGACACAATTTTGCAGTAATTAATGCTATCATATAGGTAAAGACCTATAGCAAATAATCCTGGACACCATGATGGAAGCATCACCTCCATTAGTACAAGGGGAAATTGATACATTTGAAATAATGGTTCATGTGTTATTTTCAGATCCAGGAACCCCTCGGTTCCCAAGATACCAATAAAGGTATAAAGGTATATTAAAGCAGCGATTCATTCACTTTTATATATATATATATAACATTTTGTTTACAGAATTTCAATCGGGGTCTTTTCCAGAGCTGAATCGTGCCGCTATTTTTCATGCTAGTTGCAAATGTTTCCCTCCGTTTAAGGAAATCAAAATGGCTGCCAAATTCTGTGCATCGGGTGGGCCAATAGGAAGCCATAATATCATCGGAGGGAAGACTTGCGGCTTCTTATTGGACAACCACAGTGGCCATTATTAAGTGTCCATGAAGAATACCGGCAACTAAAATGGGGTTGTATCTCGGGTGTCCCTGGAGCTATAAATAACAGAATTCAGTTAAATTATGTAAAAAAACATAACAAAAACCATTTTACAAAATGGACATGATTGCTGCTTTAGGTATGAAATAACTAGAGGGCTTAATCCCTTCATTGGTATCAGGATAAACCGTTGATTAATGCTCTCATGAGTTTTAGGTGTTTAATGAAAGATGTTTTCTTTGCATTAAAAGTTGTACTTCTATATTCAGATCAATGTGAATGGTACTTTAATATACAAGGATATATTACAATGTCATTCCACGTGTTCATGTCTATGTGTGTAATAGCAAACAACACATTTACATCTATCTCACCTTATAAAATAAATGGAAATTCATTTCATTTCACAAATAATTTTCCGTACACATCTACAATGCAAATATAGTTTTGACACCTTATAGTGGTGAAAACTGCAATCTTTTGCACAAGCGTTATTTCCTGCTGCCATTAAACTTGAGAAAGCACCCACCGGTGCAAAACGTGTCGTAGAAGATCCATTTCCCTTCTTTGTCTATGTTTGGTGTTTTTTAACATGATCCAATCAAGTACTGTAGGTTTTTTTTTCCCCAAATGTGGCGAGTTCCTTTTCCCTTACAGCCTGGGGTCAGCGTATATCACCGATCCTTTCCCTATTTTTTGCCATTAAACATAGAGTGGCAACAAGAACACAGCAGGTGTGAGCATAGGCTTTGCATCTTGGGGGTGGTCCTATGATCTTGAATGTCCATGTAAAAACTATATCCAGGGCATACATTTTTTTATTTTATTTTTTGCAAATGGCCTACCAGATAGATTAGGGCAGTTTACAGTTTCACCTATCTCCTGAGTTTTTTTTTTTGAACCCCCAAAATAAAATAATTTTAATTTAAAAAAAATCTGTTGTTTTGAGGTATTGAAATGACATATGGCAGCATATGTATGGCGAGGCTTAAGTAGGAGCTGGCAAGTCAGTTTAGCAGGGAAATTACTATAATAAGCCTGCCATTGGCAGATGGTAGGCTGCTGTTTCATACCCTTTATATTTACAAAGAACTATCATTTTGATTCATAAACATGTATTGCTTATACCACAAAACGACAGTTTTTAATCATTTTTTTGGAGTATATTGCAAACATAGATGTGATCAAAAGATAAGCTGCTTGGCTCAACCAATCCGGCAATTTTTCTATCTGTCCTTTTTGCTCTAAAATCTTTTGTACCACCTTAGCTTTTTATTCTGCATTTCGCAACTGGGTTTCAATCTGTTCTTCAATCTTTACTTTATAATGTTATCAATGAACCGTGAAAAACAAAAAGAAACTCATCTATCCTAGATACTGTTCAGCATACTATTTTCTATCATGCTTCAGGAGCATTCATTTCAAATACAAAATATTCATATTTGTGTGGTTGATGAATCTACTATATTCTGCAGAAAACATTTGATAGTAAACACAACCTGTATGGTGATTTTGTCTGGTTTCAGGATTAAACTTATAAATGGAACTAATCACCTGCTTGAACGAATGATGGGATACACTTTTTGTACATTTGTTTAAAATGTTTTTTTTGGGGGTCAGGTAAGAAAAATAAGCTAAAACGTACCAAATGGGTGCTCTGTTAACTTGAATTACTAATGCAAATCTAGTTCAGTTTAAGCATGTGCAAATCAATCTCTTCCCTTATTCATATTTATTTTCTTCCAGGCATTTCTAAAGAAGTTAAGCAAGTTAGGTAAGTTAAATTAAATAAATTCAAAACTCTAGTAGCCAAGTTGACATTGCAGAAGTGTAGGTTGCTCATAGGTTACGATAGTGATATCTTTTAATGGACCAACAAGAGATGAAATTCTGGTGTACAGGATTTTCATAACCTCACAGGTCTCATTCACGTGGAACTTTCATCGATTTCAAACCATAAATCTCCTTTTCTGTGTGTTTGAGGTTTCACTATACACTACACTATATTTTCATCTACAGTATGAAGAACTTTCTGTGACGGTGCTCGTCTCCGATCAGGAAGCGGACCCGCAGGGTTGAGGTAAGGATGCCAATTAACCGACCAGAGCCCAGGGACAGAGGCCTGTTAGAGTATCTATAGTCAGTAAGCAGGCAAAGGGTTAGGGCAGGCGGCAGTGGTGCAGAATCCAGGCGGCAGGCAAATGGTCAGGGCAGGCGGAAGGCAGCGAGGTCTGGGTTACGGTCTGGGGTCAGCAACAGGAATTCCAAATGAATAGGCTAGCCACAGGAACAGGGAAGGTTCCTGATCAAGGAAGGCTCAGAAACTAAAACCTAAGGTGGTCTGGAACACAGGGAAACATATACAATGCTCAGGCAGGGGCTGGAAGTCACTGGCTGCTATTTAAGCCCTTGAACAGGTGCAGCCAATAGCAAAGTTCTGGAGGAGGCTTGCCAGCAACAAAGATGTCCACAGCAGCCAGGTAAGGGCAGATTCCAGCCAAAGCCTGTACTGGAACCCTTACACTTTCTTGTTGGTGCATTAAAAGGTATCACAGTCTACAACAAACCTATTCAGTAAGTCCAGCGATGTGTGAAAAAAAAGGTGTATAAAGTGTTTTGTATTGCCATTTAAAGCATATAAAGGTGTGGTTTTAACATTCATACTCCCAGTAAGATGCTCATGTGGATTTAAGGCAGTAGTTCCACTTGCTTGCTTTAAAAAATAAATTTGTTTGGTACTCTGCCCCCGTCCATCTGTAGTCCTCCGATATCCAGGGACCTCCTGGCACTGGAGCAGTCTTTTACCAGGTGGATAGATATACAAAAATAAGTGCGCAACCCAAAATCCACCTTATACAGTAGTGTTACACAATATTGTGTTAAAGTGCAATTAGAACTAACTTGTGCAATATATGTGATACTAAATTATAAAAGTATATCAAACCATATATTCGTGATGGCGTGAAAATGTGCCCTTGTATTCTCCAACGTCTTAGCGTGAAAATACACCGTCTGCCGACTCAGGACGACTTCCAACCTCCGGAGGATTTACCCCACTCTTATAGCGCTGATGATCTGGGAAAACAAAATGGCGGACGAGCTCGGGAGAAGACAGTAATTGAGTCAGACAACCAGTGAAGCTTTGTCAAAAACTGTTCTCTCATTTATTGAAGGGTATACAGCCAGTTTATATAGCAAACTTGAGCATAGAAAAAACACACATATGAGAACATACTTCCCCTTTTACTTCACAGTCTGTCTATCTCAGCAAAATGACAGTTAGACAGTTTATGGTCTGGGAAAGGGGCTCAATACCGAGTTAGGAGGCCGTTAAGGAAATGGCAGTATGTTGTGAAATGCATTGTTGTGTAACTTATGCCCAATATGGCTGAAGACAAGTTCCTGTTTTCTACAGGGCAAAATAAGTCTGAACAAATACAGTTCAGCTAGCGATAAGTAAGTGACAGGTCAGGTCACATTCTCAGACTGCCTGGACAGCACAATTACGTATGGCATATGGCATGTGATTAGTTCCTGAGACTTAAACGTTAGTACAGAATAGTTATAGAAAAATGGTTATCCAGCAATCAAAATGGAGTCCCCCCTTATATACACATTTTCAATCCCCCCTTTTGTCATGACTAAATGACAATTAACCTCTAGGATATGGGGGTCTCGTATTGGATTTGAATATTATCATAATCCATCAAAGGTATCTGGACTCTAGTGGCAGTAGGTCCAGAGTCATGTATCATATTTGGGAAACTGTGAATGGGGGCATTAACGTCCAGTGATGCATATGTGTGATCAATTGACTTACCAAAAGGCATAATCATTTTACATAAAGATAAACACATAAATTTGTAACATGAAATAATAACAACTAATACTACAAATATGCAAACGATAAATATCAGTCCCATAACAATTCTCTTTCCCTTATTTTGTCGTGGGTCCATAACCTAACAACTACTATATTGTTTTTGATATTGTTGATATATTTTGTCGTACTGAAATAGTGGTGCAGGTTTTGGGGGTCCGAAGAAAAAAAAAAAAAAAATATATATATATATATATATATATGGCCACAGGAGTTCTTGTTTGTAGAGAGATATATATCGGTGTGGCTGGTACGATATCTTTTCTGTTTACCAGGTTGACTATTACTACAAAAACTATTACCAATTTCTAAATTGCTATTCATACTGCTCTTCTGTAACTATTAGCACATTATGGCGGCTAAAACTTGTGAAAATTGGTGGGGGCTAATTTCTACCGGGAGCGATTGCACAAATATCCATCTTGCACGCATCTTTCATACTGCATTTATTCAGAATGGCAAAACAGAAAAATGGCTGCTATGGTAAAAAATGGCTGACTTATGATCCTTTCCTTGTGGCTGACACACGCCTCTGGGTGACCTCCCACTTTCCTCATAGCCTCATATCCAATCTTCTTAGTCCCCTCTTATTCTTTAGAGACAGTCTATTTAAAGAACAGTTAACCATTGCATAGTTCTGCTGGACCAGGAGATTGTCCAATTGTGCCTTGTCATTCTTTTTCGGCCATTATATCGGCACAGTTGATTTCTTCTCGGTCTCTTCTTCTGGGGGACTGCTGACATCACCGAAAAGAGGCATAGCGTCGGTGGGGGTGCAACGCACTTCTGGATCAAAGTTTACTGCATATGACACATACATAGAGAGTGATGAGTAGGACAGACACACACACAAAAGCATCCAATAGCTTCGCTTCCAGAGAACTAATCCAACCACCAAGTCCCAACAAATCCCATCCGTCATCTCTACCTTTAAACACTGGACTATTTTCCCCAAATAACATAAACTATTCTAGTTGCAGGGTAATGTTCTATCTGTCCTCCTATCACAGAGTCAATAACTTCCCTAGGGCAAACTCTTATTTCTACACCCTTGTAACCAATTTCCTATAGATGGTTCTACAAATGTCTTATTTCATATTGATTTTTTCTCAAGGGGTTAAATATAACACTCATTTTTCCTGGGATGCAACCTATTGAATATAGATAGTATATTGGATTATATTATACATAAAATATGGGCTTTGTTTACTAGGATTCCATTGTGTGACAAAAGGTGTGCATATATGCTATACACAAATCAATAAAAACAAAATAACGATTACTAAACAAAATATACCTGTTCCTACCCTATCGTATTTGTGTGCACACTTATTTACACAAACCTAATAGACTATACATTTATAATTAAAATAACAAAACCTGTAAAAGAAAAAAGATTATTAAAAAGTTCAAAGTTCATATGTTGAGGCCTGGAATTTTGGCTGTGTCTCTAGGCTTTTCCACTTTGGATACGGTGCAGATTGAAGCAACTGTGGGTGGTGCTGGGATAAGTTTCATATGCGTAACGTGGATCCAAAAAGAGACCTCTGCCACTTTATTTGCTGTAGTGGTGATGAGTAGTACTTTTAATAGTAGTAGTAGCGCCTTTTCATCTGGGATGAAGAACGTTCTTGCGTAGGAAATGCTTGACCATTAACCCATCTCTCGTAGGTGCACTTTCAACTTTGACATGTGCCTAGAGAGACTCAAAAATATATCAGTTGCATACAATACTTACTAATTGTTTTACTACACAGTCACTGTGGTCTTGACTTTGCTACAATATAAATTCATTCAAATTGGTGCCTCAGCTATTGCCAAACCAAAAGAAAAAAAAAAATGACTAAAATAATTCTGTATAGAACTCCAAACTAATTACTTGTAATATAATTTCTTTGAAAAGTGCCGAGCACACTGCCAACCTTAAAAGGCACTCAGCATTATTCTTAAAAATAAATAAATGATAATTTCAGATTTCGTTCATCCCGGGCACTAACCCATCTAACTTCTGGGCATAGACAGCTATATGATAAACAGCAATAATACCCCTCCTTTGTTCACATAATTTTATATATGAACAATATTACAGAAAGGATAACAGCATTCAAAACATAACTAACTATTGTTGTTTGATCTGTAGCTAAACTAACTTGAATCCTTTGGGTATAAAATTTGCATTAAAAACACTGAAAACACTACTGAATATAAATATAAGCAACTATTGTCTTCTGACAGAAACATCCTGTAATATAAGAAATTATAGACACAGATTTAAAACTTTTTTTTCCTCGGATTGGAACAAGCTTGAAATAGCTTTCTGGGCATCCTGCCAAAACCTTGGAACAAAATAGATGAGAAAAAAAAAAACTGTTAATTACATTACAATATAATTTGGGACATCTAAAAATGCAGCTCCTCACACGGCCTTTAAATGTGACACACAAAAGAAACAAAAATAATACAACAAAAATTACCAAGACAAGGCAATGCAAAACTGTTTGATCCTGCTCGCAAACTATATTAATAAAACAGTTAAACCTAATTTGTAGCTACAGAGCTTCGGTTAACTTTCGTGTCTCAAATGTATCTCCGCACATTTTTTTCAACTGGAGAAGGGGGGCTAATTATTTTAGATTGTCTGGGCTGCTATTCTGATTCTCTCTCTCCCTCTCTCTCTCGACATGGAAATAGAGAAGTTGGAAAAGGATGTCTTTCTGGTTTTTAAGAAATCATCGTCTGGCCAGAACGAATAAATCCTCAAAATATACCAGTGACTGGGCTGAATTATATATTTGTTTTTTTTCTTTTTTCTTACATTTGCCCATCTTTTTGTCCTTTTCTCTATAACCAGTCAAACTCTCCCTTTCCCATTATTGATTAGTTTGTGTTATAGTGCGGGTGTTTCTTACCTTTAAAATTTACACTTAACATGAGCAATTAATTATGTTCTTATTTCAGAAACAATTGCAAGTACCTAGATAAAATTGTATATATACAATAAACCGACATTCATATTATTCAATGCACATAAAACTTTCACATAGTTAGGATTCACTCAGATTATACAAGCACACAGGGATTACTCAATCAACCTTTTTAACATATTTATAAAATTTAATAAAACATTCTGGGGAAAAACTAATTTTCCTACCTTGAATTTACACACAAAACATATTTTCCACTAAGATTTACAATACTTGAGAATCTCAATACCGGCGGGAAAGACCCGTCTGAATTTAGACAAAAATATTCTACTAAAAAAAATTCTCTGGTTCCCTTCTTAGGGGCTGGTTTGCAATTACTGGAAAAATATCTTGTCTCTTTACAATCATAGCACTTCCTGCCCTTTCTTTTCCCTTGCTTTCTTAGCTTCTCTGCTCTTTTTTTTTTTTTTTTTTTCCTTCTTACGTTATATTAAATATAAATACAGCAGTTTGGAGTTATAACACATTTTTTTTTTAGCGTTGTTTGACAGACCTGCATAAAACTGTGCCACAGTGTCAGTATCTGATTCTGATTCATCCTGTGACTTTTCCCTGTCCCATGAACGGTCCCTGACAGGGGTTAATTCCTGCCTAGAGTCCGTCTCTTCCCCATCCGTACCGATCTGCCTGGCAGGCATATCAATAGGGACTGGTCTAGGGAGCCTATTGCTTCGGGTTCCCCATGAAGCCATAAGAACTTCTTTATCGGAGACTGCCTCAGAGCCTGTGACCGAGGAAAGGTTAAGGGATCAGGGTTTTTTTTTTTTTTTTTTTAGAACAGGGACACTGGGGTAAATTGGGGCTACCTATGGAAATGGTAATTGTCCCGATGCCATAGGGGCAGGGGGCAAATATGCATTTTGAGAGTTATATATATATAAAGAAAAATTCAGTTGACAGCACTTAAAAGATGCAATTTTGACACAGGCTGCAGCGCATTCCGTATCAGTTTTAATAATGCTAAAATCAACCTCTGCGTCAGCACAATCCTGTGTGTCAGCTAACAATGATTCATATTCGCGTTTTTTTAGCAGTGCGAATCAAATCGTTCCTAGTAGTATTTTTAGGTATGAAAACAGATGATTGCGGTGTAACTAGGACAGGTTTGGCATTACTATGTGCGGGAGTTAATGTTACAGCACATGAATCAGTCAATACCTCTTTAAATTCCTCAGCTAGTTCCCTTACAGAAGCACAAAAATCCTTAACTCTATGATTGCTGGCTCCTGCAGATGACTCAGACGTCACAGAACCTGCTGAAGCAGTGGTTTCTTTAAGTTTCCTTAAAGGCAATTGGTTACGGGGTGATGGTATATCGGAATGAGACGAATCTGAAGTATCGTCTTCCCATTCACTCTCCCTGGAGACAGGGGGTGAAACGAGAGATGAAACTTTTGTGGAGCTTACGGCATTGGGAAGCTTTCTGTTTGGGCTTTCTTTACAGGACGACTTATGATGCTCAGATTCAGATAGGTGTGCCACCTCTGATTCTGCATCGTCTCTCAACTCCACATAGGTGGGTAGAGAGGGCTGTGGGCAAATGCCATTACTCTCCTCCCTGCGTACGGATGCAGGAGGTTTGGGGTGATGACTTGCAGCATAGTGTGATAACGCTGCCAACATGTTAGGATCAAAACTTGGAAAATAGTGGCACAGGTGTGATAGGACTATACGGGGGTATTTGTAACATCACAGAAGGCGGCGGTGTTGGGGGTAAAATATCTGGAGGAAAAAACTCCTGTGGGGGTGCATTAGGGGCTTGGGAATACATTGTAGTGAGATTATCAGGCGGGGGTGGCCAAATTGGCTCCTCAAATTTTGGGTTATTATTTTGTTTAGCCTCATCAATGTGAGGTGCAACTTTTACCCAAATGCGGCCACATAATGCCATATAATGCATGTCCCACTCGGGATCAGGCTGAAACCATAGCCATTCAGGATCTCCACCCAAACATAATCCTTTTATCATTGTCATATGAAATGCGGCAAAACTACCTTCCCATCATTTAGACAATACAATACACACTTGATTAAAATAACCAAAATCAAGCAAGCACTGCACTGTAAAAATATATGAGCAACACAGCGTGATATCATGCACTTATATACTTAGCACTTATATACTTAGCACTTATATACTCAGCACTTATATATCCTACGCACTGATATACTTATCACGTATATGTCTTACGCACAGATATACTCAGCACTTATATACTTATGCACTTATATATACTTAGCACTTTATATGTCTTATATATCTTATTTTATATATATAACGACATGCCCATGCACAATAATACAGAAAAAAGAAAAAATCCCTTAAAAATCCCTTACAATCCTCCTCCCCCCTTAAAAAAAAATACACTTTTCCCACAGACACTGTAAGAGTTTTTCAAGCAGATACCCAACTATATCGCTTGTTCCTATCTCTCAACAGGGACTATAACCCTGTGTATATACTTCCGTCAAGGATTCATATAATCCTGACTTCACTTTGAGTCTTTTACTCAAGTGTTTCTATGGTTTTTCCTTAACCTTGGATCATCCGGTGCAGCGGTAACTCTAAAAAACTTCTAAACCTTAAAACCTTATGGGCTCTTTGGGCAAGAAGACACAGACGGATAATATACAGATAAAATATATATCTTGTATGCTTACCCCGAATGTGGCTTCTTTCCCAACTTCCGACACCATGAAAATGTGCCCTTGTATTCTCCAACGTCTTAGCGTGAAAATACACCGTCTGCCGACTCAGGACGACTTCCAACCTCCGGAGGATTTACCCCACTCTTATAGCGCTGATGATCTGGGAAAACAAAATGGCGGACGAGCTCGGGAGAAGACAGTAATTGAGTCAGACAACCAGTGAAGCTTTGTCAAAAACTGTTCTCTCATTTATTGAAGGGTATACAGCCAGTTTATATAGCAAACTTGAGCATAGAAAAAACACACATATGAGAACATACTTCCCCTTTTACTTCACAGTCTGTCTATCTCAGCAAAATGACAGTTAGACAGTTTATGGTCTGGGAAAGGGGCTCAATACCGAGTTAGGAGGCCGTTAAGGAAATGGCAGTATGTTGTGAAATGCATTGTTGTGTAACTTATGCCCAATATGGCTGAAGACAAGTTCCTGTTTTCTACAGGGCAAAATAAGTCTGAACAAATACAGTTCAGCTAGCGATAAGTAAGTGACAGGTCAGGTCACATTCTCAGACTGCCTGGACAGCACAATTACGTATGGCATATGGCATGTGATTAGTTCCTGAGACTTAAACGTTAGTACAGAATAGTTATAGAAAAATGGTTATCCAGCAATCAAAATGGAGTCCCCCCTTATATACACATTTTCATGGCGTATGCTGCTATAATCTAAGAGTGGCTCGGCACTATAAACACTAAGAGAAAAAACAGAAAGAAAAGCGCAAAACGCAAATAGTGAAGTAAATTAAGTACAATTGTATTGGTGTAAAAAACGATGAGTATTAGGCGTACATCAATGCAGATCAATTAACGCATTTCTGTGCAAACATCAGCACAATGTTACCACAAGAAGTCCCTCTGGATAGGAGAATGTAGCCCTCTGGTGCAGCAGCTGTCCTCTGTATACTGTCAACGGTGTCTCTCGCTTGTTCTGGACTCCCGTGGAAGGCAGCTGCAGCCCTTGAGCTGTTTCGAATCCCCCACTGGCTGTGGCATCTGCTGGGCTCGTGGTGTTGAACCGGAGGTTTAGGCAACTCCAGTCCTTCCTTCCGTGTAGCACAAATGTGCCTGAAGTCTCTCCCTGCACTCGGAACACCACACAGTCCACGTGGTGTATAGTTCCGGCGCTCGCGCACTCCCGTGACGTCACAGGTGCCGCGCTGGGTCACGATCAAAGGATCTGATCCCTGATGAAGAAGCTTTTTAGAGATTCGAAACGCGTTGGATAGATTGACAAGGCTCTGGTATCTTATCCTAGCCCCCAAATAGTATTTTCTAGAGTATTTATTCATTGCGGTTTTGCACTTGGAGCTGCTCCTTTGATCATGACCCAGCGCGGCACCTGTGACGTCACGGGAGTGCGCGAGCGCCGGAACTATACACCACGTGGACTGTGTGGTGTTCCGAGTGCAGGGAGAGACTTCAGGCACATTTGTGCTACACGGAAGGAAGGACTGGAGTTGCCTAAACCTCCGGTTCAACATCACGAGCCCAGCAGATGCCACAGCCAGTGGGGGATTCGAAACAGCTCAAGGGCTGCAGCTGCCATCCACGGGAGTCCAGAACAAGCGAGAGACACCGTTGACAGTATACAGAGGACAGCTGCTGCACCAGAGGGCTACATTCTCCTATCCAGAGGGACTTCTTGTGGTAACATTGTGCTGATGTTTGCACAGAAATGCGTTAATTGATCTGCATTGATGTACGCCTAATACTCACCATTTTTTACACCAATACAATTGTACTTAATTTACTTCACTATTTGCGTTTTGCGCTTTTCTTTCTGTTTTTTACCAGGTGGAAATTGATTAACACACATTCCCAGCTAGCTCAAACTCCCACACCCACCACATCATGAATATATATATATTTATGTCAAAAAAGAGTGCTACTGGGCGTGGCAAATGTATACAACAAAAGACAGGGGTGCCCAATGCTACATCAAATTGATAAAATATATAAAGTAATAAGTACAAAGTTCAAATACTTCAATAATAATAATAATGACTTGGTTATTTAGTTAAACCCTTTGGCCAAAGCGTTATAAGCCTGCATACCAAACGTCAAGGTATAACCAATAATGCAGGTCCTACACTACACTGTGAACCTCTACCAGGTGAGCTGAAACATGCAAAATGTCTGCAGGATCAGGTCTCGCTACGGTGGCCAGTAGAAAATCGGAACATCATTACCTGGAGATGAAGCTGAGACTGTCTATTGACTCCACAAGCATGATTGTAGTTTTTTATTATTGTCAAAACCGGCACAAAAAACTACAAATGCCTCGGGAACCGAGAGTCCCCAGGTGTTGCGGAATGACGGACCAGCTCCGGGAGACCTCCATGTTCTGGTAGAATAAACCCCCCCACAGAAACAGGGGATTGCTGATGGAAACTGAACATTTACATAAAGTATGGATGCAGTATGATTTGCTTTATATAGAAATAAGTAACGTCTAGGTTTTTTAAACTGAAGCAAATGTGCAGTACTGTATTTACAATACATCAGCCGAGGAAAAAAAAGTGAAATACTGTATCTCTTAAGAGGAATAATTTTATTTGATTAAAAGTCTGAATAATATATTATTAATGTGTAATGTTCAGTGGTTGAAATACTTAAAAAGAATCAGCAGTAGAGTGCCCAATGTAATGAAATTCTATATCTGTTAAACAATAAAGCAAATTTCTCTGAAAAGGGTAATACAATATTTATGTTAAAAAACAGGCAGAAGGGTATTTTAAATACATCCCCAAAATGAATGGTCAAAGGTCTGAAAAGCAGCCTGTTCCATAACAACCTTCAGCACTGCGGTGAAGAATTAATTTTAAGGCATTAGGGAAAGCACTGGCAGTCCAGCGGCCACAGTTTGAGAACCCCTGCATGGAACTAGCACACCTTGACTACTGGCTGCAGACCACGCAATATCCTACGTGTGTGGATTAAAAAAAAAAAAAAAAGTTCAGTACTATGAGAAAATACTTGTAGCATTTTTTTAAACAGCTCTGAATTACATTTGTATTATAATGTAACAAGCATTTGTTGTTTCTATAGCAACCATTTACAAAGTCACACCCTCTTCTGAAACAGGCTCTGGCACACCCCTTTTTGAGCCCTGCCCTCTTTTTTTAACGGCAGCTTGGACTGCTGTTTTTTAAGTATTAAAAAATAAGAAAACTTCAAAGCGAGACTCAAGTTTACAGAAAGACGTTACAAAGCTAATGCTCATCCTTTTAGCTTTTACTCATTTTCTCCAGTTCTTGAGAAAAAAAAGTCTCAGCTGCTCTTCTCCTTGACCTCTACGATGAAACAGGCCACATGCAGCCTCGATCCTAACCCCAGTCTTTCTCATTATCTTAAACCTCTCACTTCTACTCTGATATGAAAGTTAAGAGAGTTGGGGGTCCAATAAATTATATCAGATGGAGGAACCACTTTCTGTGTATCATTTTTGCAAAATAAAGATCACTTAAGGAATATTAAGGAGTCCATTCATTTACATGAAAATGCACGATTAATAAAATGTTACCAGACACGATCATGTGTTACAAGTGCATTGTAGATTGTTTTTTTTTTTATTCAATACCCAAATAATTTTGGGTGACCATTCATATATTTGAAAATACTATGACCGTTTTGTGGCCTGCATTAATTTTTTTATTGAGCATTGTTTTTAGAGCAATTTTTCTTGCCTTCCATTGATTTCTATAATTTGCACAAGTCAACTAAATGTTATGGTGCACTATCGTTAGATAATAATCCTCTTTGGCAGTAGTTCCAGATGTAGTAAGACTTATTGTTTTCAGTGCCGCACAAAAGCAAGTGTAATTCCCTGGCATTTATTTGCATGTTGCGGCCCCGCAACCGCAACTGCATCACGGCCGCAAAAATTTAGTTTTGCGGTGGTTGTTGTACTCTGCAGTAACAATAGGTGGTGCTAGTGTACCTTTAATCTAAATGCAATGTAACCCACCCCTTATTCTCATAAACTTCAGTTGACGAAAAAGTATTTTTAAAGTATGACATTTTTATTAGAGTAAATTAGAGCTTAGAGCAGTGGTGTCAAACTCCCTTCACATGATGGGCCTGATCAGATTTCATGGCACTTCATTCGGGCCATAAATTATCAAAATATGACAGCTTCTCCCCTGCATGCTCACTGCCTGACCAGCTTCTACCACACATGCTCACCTTCTTTCCAGCTTCTCCACATGCTTCTCCCTCACATGCTCCTCCCTCACATGCTCCCCTTCATACTCTCCTCCCTCTCTCTTACACTCTCCCCCTCTCTCTCTCACAATCTCCCACTCTCGCTCACACTCTACCCCCTCTTACACTCTCCCCCTCTCTTACACTCTCCCCCTCTCTTACACTCTCCCCCTCTCTTACACTCTCCCTCTTCCCTCCCTCAATCTCTTTTTTTAAACAATTTATTTAAGCAGGAATAAATATTACATACTCTCAGAAGCAGGTCTGGCGCCATGTTGTCCAGCCAACCGCACCATCGCTTCACCCCTCCCGCCACTCCTCCAATCAGCTGCCATCTCACGCCGCTCCTCCAATCATATCCCCTCCCTCCCTCCCACTGCATTCCCCTGCGTCTCCCATCACCTAATCTCAGTTTCTGGCAGGGGCAGACAGTGGGGGCTGGAACACCACTTGTGCTGCCACCCAGAAGCTGTTGCCTCGTGCTGCACTCCCAGTTTTCGGGCCTGATAAAAAGGAGTCAGCGGACTGCGAGCCATCCTCTTTGACACCCCTGGCTTAGAGATAAATAACAAAGACTTTGTGAAATAAGACAATCTTCTTACAATATTACAATCTTCTTCAACCGACATCATCTTCTGGCTGTCTCTTGTACGGTTCCATTCTCTAAAATAATTGTGAGATTGTTATTTATTAATAATCAAGACGAAATAGATGCATGACTTACTCTGTGCTCTTCTATCAGTGCGCATGTGTATGGAACACATATGCAGTTCATTAAATATATGCCCATGAGTGTACTACCGGTAGTGAATTGTATGGAACGCATATGCGGTTCATTGAATTTGTGCACATGCACGGTACAGGTATTGCTAATTGAATGGAATGCATACATTACCTTAATTATCCATTATCCCCGGATGTGTTTCCTATACAAACACGGTGTTGACGTTGATCAGCCTGAAAAAAAAAGTTGCAAACAAAGATTAAACAATGACAAAAAAAAAAGGACTGTATTGAAAACGATATGTATTAAAAAAATCCATGTTGCAGTCATCAGTTTTAATCACTGATTAGTCCAGCCCACAGTTCTCTGATGCTTTAAATGTCATTGATTGTGTCTTTCACGTTCTTGAATTCTGCAGTAGTGCATTTATACTATCTCAAGTTCATCTAAAATAGCTCCCCTGAAATTCTTCGGAATAGCTTTCTTACCCCTGGAGCCATGAACAAAGTCAGATTGAACAAAGAAAAACTATATCTCAACCCAGACATTTCTGTTTTGTTACTTTGTATCTTGCATAGAAACAGGTGAGATTTTTGGCATGGGCAACATGGCATCGGTAAAGATACTGTATTCAGTGGGCCATCTCCTGTATGCAGTAAATAAATCAAACAGGACAGCGCATGTGCGGGCATAGTTAAAGACATTCAGTTCTGCCGGGCACATGCATAAAGAACCCTCGTATAATTCTGCCGGCTGGCATGCGGACGAGCCACGGTGAACAAATTGTTCATGTGGCTGTAATCTTGCACCTTGTCCCGGTACCAAAAACAGTAAGGGGCCTATTCTAGTAGCCTTGATAAAATCTCACGTTTGGCATGTTACTGCCGGAGGTTTTGTTAGTTTAGATATCACGGTATTCAGAAAGACTCTGAAGCCATGTGATAGCAAAATGACCAAAACGTACGATGAGCTGCGATGTGATCTCAGCCTCTCTCAAAAGTTCTCACCCGTGCGATTTGCTGCGATCATTCCCAGCTGCATAGAAAGCTGCACAGAGAGAGCTGCCTCTCCCTGCACATATCTCGCCAGCGATCGCAGGGTTTTTATAACATTTTTAATACTAGTGTATGTGAGTAGGGGGTCTCCCGCGTTGATTTCAAGTCCGGGGACCCCCTGCTTCACGAGATATAGGCCCGTTATGGGGTGCCGGTATCTCCTATGCATTTAAATCTCCCGGCCACGTGACGCGGGACATTTAACTGCATAGGAAATACCGGCACCCCATAACGGAACCTGTATCTCGGGAAGCAGGGGGTCTCCGTACCTGAAATCAACGCAGTTCTGCTCCGGAGACCCCCTGCTCACGTACACTAATATTAAAACTGTTATTAAAACAGCTTCATTAACTTAGTGGCTAGCCGCTAAGGCAAGGAAGGGGTTCAACTTCATCAGCCTGTTTATTGGGTGCATAGGCGGTGCATGAAGGGGGTAGTAGCCCTAGGGTGGGTGTTTAGGCTTGCCAGGAAGGTTGCGGGAGGAGTTAACCACTTCACTACCATAGCGGTGGAAACTGCTATGGTAATGAAGGGGTTAACCAATCCCGGTACTTCACCCCCCCCCCGGTAGGCCTAAACACCCACCCTTGGGGCTACTACCCCCTTCACCCAATCTGTCTACCCCCAATAAACAAAAATAAACACAACAACCCTACTACCCACCTCCTCTACCCCCAACAACCTCAACACATACAGTACAGTAATGGGCAAAATTACTATTATCCAGATATGGATAATAGCTAATTTGCCCATTCTAAATACAACATTGGTCAGCATAAATAAAGTAAATAAAACTTCTACTTACCCCTGCCATGATAAAGGGCGTTCTCATCACCATACTCCAGGTCCTCCGTTGGCAGCAAGAGTACAGTAAAAAATATAATCTAATGGCCCCTAACCCCTTAATCACTGTAGCCGTTAATAACCACTATAGTAATTAAAGGGTTAACCACCCATCCCCTGCTTGCTACCCGCCCCCGGGTAGCAGGGATGGGTGAAGGTGTATTTGGCCCTTGGTGGGAGTTTATACCTACCGAGGGGTAAACCCCTTCATTACCTTAGCGGTATTAACCGCTTAGGTAATGAAGGAGTTAACTCCACCCGCAACACCCCCCCCCCCGCAAGGACTAAACACCCACCAAGGGCCAAATATCACCTTCACCCACCCCCGCTACCCACAATAAACATGGCACTGGTAGTTAACCACTTCATTGAACTTAGCCACTAAGGTAATAAAGTTGCCTGTAAATGCATTTTTCTGCATCGGAATGATGCCGGGGGTCCCTGGTACAGGTATTAATGTGTATCAGCTCCGGAGACCCCCGGCATCCGATGCAGGAAAAATGCATTTTTTTTTCTAAGTCCCTCTCTTGCAGCCTTCTCACCAGCTTCACACCAACTTTTTCTGGCGAGATGAATTTTGGATACAATCGCAATTCTAAAGCCTCGATAACAGAATCGAGGCTACAAGAATTGCATGATATTCCAAAACTTGAGATTAGGGGCTTATCGCTGCACACTTCACAATGTGTTTGGGCGAGAGCCAAAAATGGCGATTAAATGCTTTCGCCGTGCACTTATCAAGGCTTTTTTAATAGCCTTTTTTGGCAGATGACTTCTCAAAAGCCTCTATAAGTGGACTATCGCGGCTACTAGAATAGGCCCCTAAGTCTTTCTACATCTGTACATGCAGATAATAATAGTTTATTCCTTCATAATGACTTGCTAGAGTACCCCTCCTCCCAATATTTATTTGACACTTTCAGATATATTATATTTATTGCAACTATTGTAAAGCATCTTGCTTATTTGATTTTGGTTATGAAGAGTGTTTTACTTTTGGTAGCAGAAACGGCAGTGTTGATTGAACATAATGTTTCCAAATATTTTAATTGCTAGGCTATACATATGAATATAAGTAACATATTAAAGATCAAATAAAGTTAATTATTCTTAAGGTAAATATGATCTTGGCTTGAATATATTTTAATGTTACATTTATTTTTAGGGCAATTCAATGGAGAAATACAGACATGAGTTTGGATTATACAGTTACAAGGAACCGCTTTCAGACACGGCACAAAGAATTCTGATAGCTATGCAGTCTATTCCACCAGATAGAACTCAGAATGAAATGCAGATTGAGCAAAGTAAGTATATTCTCACGTAAATATCTTTTAATTGTACAGAATTCAATAACATAGGGGAAAAACTGCCTGTATTGCCCAATAATGTCAATCAACTAAATGTGATCTACTTGAAGCAGCAATCCAGACATTTTGACCCCACTTGTTTTTATAGGACAGGAACTGGGAGGATCCCTAGAGCTAAATCACACTACAACATGTTCCAGCACTCACTGACTATTAAGAAAACCGTAAACCAGGGTATATGCCAGAAAATGAAAAAATGTAATACAAGCATAAGACAATAATATACTTGGAAAGATGTCCCACAATATAGGTGGTGTAGGGAAAAACCAGGGAAAGGGAGTGCGAGAGAGGGTAGATGAGGAGATGGACGGAAATAAAAAGGGGGGGGGGGAAGAACTGGGGAGGATGGTAGTAGTGGGGCAACGTTTTGGGGTGAAGACCTCTTCCTCAGGCCCGTTTCCTCAGGTCCCAATGGACCACAAGGTTCTTCCCTGAACCCTGTATCCCCAACCAGCTGAGCAAACCCCAACAGTAATGATAGTACACAAATCAATATAACAGAGTATCAGCTCAGTAACAATAGTCCAGAGACAGCAAGAGTACAAGTGCAGTGTACCAAATAAGTTGAAAGTCAAGCTCTATATCTCCCTCTCTCTCCTTCTCTCTCCCTCCCTCTCTCTCCATCTCCCTCCAGAGACCCTCTGGTTGCCGAGATACTTAGGACACAAAAGCCCAATACTACATCCAATGTGACAAAAATACACAGTGAAATACTTATATATCTCTTGAAAAATGGTAATTTAGTTAAACCCTTTGGCCAAAGCGTTATAAGCCTGCAAGCCACATTGGGCTTTTCTGTCTTTTTGTCATGTTCTAAGCCTGCTGTACCCATGCTTGGCCACTGGGATTGCTGCCGCTCTCTCAATGTCTTGTTCTAGCCTGCAGTGCCTATACTTGTTCACCGGGATTGCTGATAATCTGCTAAGGAGCATTCCAGACCCTGTAACCTGACACCTCTGCGCCTGTGCTCTACTCTCAGCTGCCTATATAAACTTACTCTGTCTGTCAGTGCCTGTTTATACTGGTTCGACAGCTCTTGCTAGGTTCTTGTGTCTACTGCTGTGCTATTGCTATTGTCCTGTTCCTGTCTCCTCGTTGCTGACCTCTGCTTGTGACCCAGACTACGCTATCTGCTATCTGCCGCCCGCCCCTGCTGTTCCTGCCACTGGGATTCACTCCAGCCGAAGACCAACCCTTGACAGAATAAACAGGCCCTACCATGGATTCCTCCGGAACAGACCTGACCCAGGCTCGGACGCTCATTGACTTGCAACGTGCCATGGTTGGTTTCCAAGAACAACAAGGACATGTTTTTAATCGTCTTGGTCACGTGGAAGAACATGGTGCCCGCTGGGAAGAACGTGTCGTTCGCTTGGAAGAATGTGCCCTCCGTTCAGACGAACGGGCTGCCCGCTCTGAGGAACGTGCCGTCTGCTCGGATGAATGAGCTGCCACCGCAGAAGCTGAAAACCGTGAATTACGTGCAGCTTTAATCGCCGCGTCTGTCCAATCACTGTGCCTGTGCAAACCGCGCCCCGTGTACCCCTTTCGAAAAAATTTTTGGGGAAAAAACAATCATTCTGGGATTTCCTTAATTAATGTAGACTTCTGTTTAAGCTTCAGTCCACCATCTATAATACCAACGAAGCCAAGGTTGGACTGATCATAACCCTGCTCAAGGATGAGGCCTTTGCTTGGGTCTCTTCTATGTTAGACCAGGATAGCCCACTACTAATGGATCTGGAGGGATTCATTGAAGCCATGAGTCTGATTTTTGAAGACCCAAACCATGGTTCAACTGCTGAGGCAACTTTGCACAATCTTCGTCAAGGAAGACGCTCGGCAGCTGAATTCCGCAGATGGGTTACCGATACTGGGGAATGAGGCCGTGCAGAGATATCATTTTCGGCAGGATCTCTCTGAGCAAATTAAAGACGAACTAGCCCGGGTGGTGCTTCCAGAGAGAATTGAGAAATGTGTTTGTTTATGCATCCAAATCGATCGCAGTCTTACAGGTGGACGATTGGAGAGACAGGGGTTCATGCCAAGCAACCCCGGGGTTAGAGATTTTAGCACTCCAAGACAATCCAGGGACACTGAGGAGGAGCCGATGCAAATAAACACATTACGGGGACCTATCTCAACTGGGGAAAGGAATAGACGCCGAACAGAAGAACTCTGTTTGTATTGCGGAAACGATGGACACTATCTTACCGATTGCCCAAACAAGTCCAGACGGTCTTCTTTCCAGAGCCCTAGGAGAAATCAGTTGCATGCCATTTCAAAGACCGTTTTCTCTGCTTCTCAAAGTAAAGATAACCCTCCTTCTCCACACCCACACCTGCTGGTTCCTTTTATAATCAAGTAAGGAACACATCGTTTTTCAACCACAGTAATGGTCGACTCGGGCGGCAGGGAATTTTATGGACATAGAATTTGCCAAGAACCATTCGGTACCCTTTATAGCCAAGGAATCGCCAGAAAGGATAGAAGTCGTTAACGGTTCTCCCTTGAGCTCTGGACCTGTTACACATAAGACAAGTAACATAACACTAATCAAGGAGCCCAATCACCAGGAGATTTAATTTAGTCTCATTCCTTCACCTTTGTTTCCAGTGATTCTGGGAATTCCATGGTTCATGATCCACAACCCACTAATCAACTGGAAAACCAAGACACTCACATTTCCCTCGGAGCACTGCCAGCTAGCCTGCTTACCTAAAACTCCTATACCAGAGTGTGTGGGAACACATAAGAGTTCCTCGTCCCAAGAAAATCTACTGCCCACTCCATACTCTGAATTTTTGGATGTGTGTGACAAGAAGAACGCTCCCCCACATCGTCCTTACGACTGCCCAATTGAATTATTACCGGGTGCTGCCATTCCTTTTGGAAAAATCTATTCCCTCTCAGAAACAGAATTGAAGGTCCTCAATTACTACCTACAGGAGAACCTGTCGATGGGGTTCATCCGGCCCTCCACTTCCCCAGCTGGCATTGCTCTATTCTTTGTGGGAAAGAAAGACGGTTCTCTATGTCCCTGCATTGACTATCGGGAACTAAATAAGATCACTGTGAAGAACTGGCATCCATTATCTCTGATTCCCGAACTATTGGAACGAATTCGGTCAGCCAAGATCTTTACCAAATTAGATCTCCGAGGGGTGTATTATCTGGTCCGCATGCGACCAGGTGACGAGTGGAAGACAGCCTTCCGAACCCGTTATGGGCACTATGAATACCTGGTGATGCCCTTTGGACTCTGTAATGCTCCTTCTACCTTCCAGCATTTAATCAATGATGTTCTTCGAGAGTTACTGGACCAATTCGTAGTAGCATACCTGGATGATATCCTAGTCTTCTCAGATAACATCATGGATCACCAGAAACATGTCCGGATCGTCCTAGAGCGTCTCCGAAAGCATACATTGTACATCAAATTAGAAAAATGCGAATTTGAAAAGGCCAGCATGCAATTTCTCGGTTACATCATCTCCCCTGATGGTTTGAGTATGGACCCAGGCAAGCTTCAAGCCATGGTGGAATGGCCAATACCTCGAAATGAGAAGGACATTCAGAGATTCGTGGGCTTTGCTAATTTCTATAGACATTTTATTAAAAATTTCTCTAGCATTATTGCCCCAATCACCCAACTCACACGGAAAGAACTCCCCTTCAAATGGTCTCCTGAAACGGATACGGCATTTGGACAGTTGAAGTCACATTTCACATCTGCCCGATCCTCATTCATCCAAATCCAGAACTACCATTTGTCATGGAAGTGGGCACATCCGACTCCGCCGTTGGTGCCATCCTTTCACAAAGAATTGGACCCAAGATGCTCCTTCATCCTTGTGCTTTCTATTCATACCAAATGTCAACAGCAGAAAGAAATTATGACATCAGGAACAAGGAACTTTTGGCGATAAAAGCTGCATTCTCAGAGTGGAGGCATTTACTTGAGGGGGCCAATCACCCAGTTACTGTCTTTACAGATCACAGGAACCTAGAATTCATTCGATCCGCAAAGAGACTGTCTGTGTGACAAGCCAGGTGGGCGCTATTCTTCGTAAGATTTCAGTTCCACATATCATACCGCCCAGCTCCAAGAATGGGAAGGCAGCACCTTGTCACGGTTATTAACTAATCCGTATTGAGATAAAGCGCAAGAAGGAACTATTCTACCAAGGAGAATTTTTTGGAGTTACGTTTTCCGCAGATATCCTCGCACGAATTTAGCGAGCCTACTCAAACGACCCCTTTTCTTAATAAACCTCCAACAGAAGCTGAACTATTTCTAAATGATGGTCTGTGAAACTGTAAGGACCGTCTGTTTGTCCCTAAAGAGGTAAGTTTAGAAGTGCTCCAATTAATGCAAGACTCCCGACCCGCCGGCCACCCAGGTGTCATCAAGACACAGGAACTGTTGTCCCGCTCTTTTTGGTGGCCTAAAATATCACAAGATGTTAAAGACTATGTCCTCTCCTGTGAGATTTGTGCTAGGACCAAGACTCATCGAGCATCCCCTGTGGGTTTGCTACAGCCTCTTTCAATTCCTACTCGTCCTTGGGGGTCAATATCAATGGATTTTATTGTTTACCTACCCAAATCAAGTGTACATAATACCATTCTTGTAGTAGTGGATCGACTTTCAAAGATGGCTCACTTAATTGCTGCACAGAATCTCCCTTCTGCAGACCAGACAGACAAGTTGATCTTGAAAGAGGTATTCTGGCTTCACGGGGCTCCAGATGAAATTGTTTCTGATAGAGGGGTGCAATTCACTTCAAAATTTTGGAGGACTTTCTGTTCCTCTCTAGGAATTCGTTTAAATTTATCGTCTGGCTATCATCCACAATCCAATGGCCAGACTGAAAGGACCAATCAGACATTGGAACAATACTTAACGATATTTTGTTTGCCATCTCCAGGATGACTGGATTGATTTTCTACGTCTAGCTGAATTTTCGTACAACAATTCACATCATTCCTCGGCACAAAAGAATCCATTCTTCTCAAACTTTGGATTTCATCCTACCTTTATTCCTCGTTTTCCTTCTTCGTGTCCAATTATGGCAGTTACGGAGAAACTTGAGATTCTGCGAGACGTCCAGGCGACCCTCAAAGAGACACTTCATGAGGCTCAAGCACAGTACAAAAGAGCAGCAGATCAACACCGCAGATCCTCCCTAGAGTTTTTCATTGGGGATAAGGTCTGGCTTTCAACGAGAAATTTACGATTGAAAGTTCCAACCATTAAATTGGGACAAAAATACATTGGGCCATTCTGCATTTCTGCATTGATGAATCCAGTGTCCTTTAGACTAGAACTTCCAGAGGCTATTAAAATACACCCGGTTTTTCACATCTCTCTGTTGAAACCATTCCGAGAAAATCAATTTCCTGGACGAAGAGGAATTCATTGTGGAGAGAATTTTGGACTCCAGGTTACACCGAGGAAGACTACAGTACCTGGTCCACTGAGGGGGCTATGGCCCAGAGGAGAGGTCTTGGGAACCCAAAGATGTTGTACATGGCCCACGACTAGCCAGAGCCTTCCACCGGAGATATCCAGACAAGCCTAGGAAGGATCATCCGGTTAACGCTCTTGGGAGGGGGGAGTAATGTCATGTTCTAAGCCTGCTGTACCCATGCTTGGCCACCGGGATTGCTGCCACTCTCTCCATATCTTGTTTTAGCCTGCAGTGCATATTCTTGTCCACCATGATTGCTGCTGCTCTGCTAAGGAACATTCCAGACCCTGTAACCTGACACCTCTGCACCTGCGCTATACTCTCATCCTGCCTATATAAACTTCCTCTTCCTGTCTGTCAGTGCCTGTTTATACTGGTTCCTCAGCTCTTGCTAGGTTCTTGTGTTTACTGCTGTGCTATTGCTATTGTCCTGTTCCTGTCTCCTCGTTGCTGACCTGCTTGTGATCCTGACTACGCTATCTGCCGCCTTCCTCTGACCTCTGCTTGTGACCCTGACTATGCTCTCTGCCACCTGCCTCTGACCTCTGCTTCTGACCCCTACTGTACCATGCTCCCTGCTGTTCCTGCCACTGGGATCCACTCCAGCCGAAGACCAACCCTTGATACTTTTGTTGTATACATTTGGCCATGCTCAGTTGCACTTCTTTTGACATATATATATATATATATATATATATATATATATATATATATATATATTGTGACAGAGTCACTGACTCAGTAGGCTGTGACAGTGAATGGAGAGATGCTGCAGCCAGATCACTGAGTGTTAATCTCCTCAGACAGAGAA
This sequence comes from Ascaphus truei, assembly GCF_040206685.1. Lineage (NCBI taxonomy): Eukaryota > Metazoa > Chordata > Amphibia > Anura > Ascaphidae > Ascaphus > Ascaphus truei. The sequence continues at coordinate 512,906,583 of NC_134483.1, forward strand.
AGCACAGCTGAAGACTGATTAAACAGGGGCTGAACTCATGAGTGAAACAAGTGCTTTAAAAAGCAGGAAGGTGAGCTTGTTTTTCCACAGGAAGGTGGAGAGAACTCTCCCGGCTTGGAAGCCGTAGCAGCTGCTGCTGCTCTGGTCCCCAGTCCTGCGAGGAGCTTTGCTGCTGGGACCAGCTGGGACCCCAACCCAGGATAAAGATAAACATTGCTGCGAGGCTGGACACAGCCTGCTCCCCGGAACCGTGTACCTGTTTGCTGTTTGGAGCTGCAACAGATAAGACTTTATTATTACACTTATTGGTTATACTTTGTGTTGCATATCTTTTGGGCATGACCAGAATAGCTGGCTGTCTTGTTAGTAAGGGCTCAAGAAGTGAGTTAGTTTCCCTAAAGGGAACAGGCTTTAATTTTCAAGAAAGTAGTTTCTTAAAGGGACAGTGCACCCGTACTTTATTTTGGTTGTGGCTAATAAACCACTATAGTTGAACGTTTCCCACCGTGTCTAGCGTCTTACTGACCCCGCCGCGAGGCCGTCCTGCCACAATATATATAAAATATATATAAAATGTGGTGGGTTTTGGGATTTCTTGAGCTTGCTGAGGGATATTGTATGTTTATTAACCTACATTTTCAGCTGTTATCAGTTGTTTGGAGGGTAGTCGCCCCTCCCCCAGGGTTTAAGCTCACCCCTCCCCACATTCTAAGTTAGCTGGTCTTTTTCATGCTCCTGTGTTTGGACAGGCCCAATGTGGTCATTCTCCCTCCAAATAGAGGTAAATGAGAATTGTATCATGTAGTGTTGGAACCTGCTCACTGGTCATGCCTGATATTTGAACCCAAGAGATGTGATTAGGTCACCTAGAGAGAGTGTGTACAGAGAAAAGAGGAGAGGTCCCAGGTCATAGCCCTGGGGTACCCCCACAAAGAGATCGATAGAGGAGGGCGAGGTGTTAGCAGAAGAGACACCGAAAGTACAATGGGAGAGGTAAGAGGAGATCCAGGATAGAGCTTTGTTAAGAATACTAAGAGTATTGAGAATGTGAAGGAGGAGAGGGTGATCCACGGTATCAAATGCTGTGCTGCAGAGAGAACGAGTAATATGAACAGAGTGTAATGACCTCTTTCTTTGGCAGTATGGAGGTCATTAGTTATTTTAGTGAGGGCTGTTTCAGTTGAGTGAGCAGTGCTGAAACCAGATTGTAGAGGGTCTAGGAGAGAATAGGTGGTGAGAAAATGGAGCAGGCGAGAGAATAGAGGACGTTCAAGGAGTTTAGAGACAAAAGGCAGAAGGGAGACAGGTCGATAGTTAGAAAGACATGTAGGATCAAGCTTGCTGTTTTTGAGTAATGGTATGACTGTTGCATGTTTGAAAGAAAAATAAACGTGTGTGCCGTCAGCATAGAGGTGATATTTAAACCCAAGAGATATTAGGTCACCTAGAGAGAGTGTGTACAGAGAAGAAGTCCCAGGACAGAGCCCTGGGGTACCCCCACAGAGAGATCAATAGAGGAGGAGGAGGTGTTAGTAGAAGAGACACTGAAAGTACGATGTAAGAGGTAAGAGGAGATCCAGGATAGAGCTTTTTTCCGAATACCAAGAGTATGGAGAATGTGAAGGAGAAGAGGGTGTTCCACAGTGTCAAATGCTGCAGAGAGGTCGAGTAATATGAGCAGTGTGTAATGACCTCTGTCTTTGGCAGCAAGGAGGTCATTAGTTATTTTAGTGAGGGCTGTTTCAGTGGAGTGAGCAGTGCGGAAGCCAGATTGTAGAGGGTCCAGGAGAGAATAGGTGTTGAGAAAATGGAGAAAGCTAGAAAATACAAGACATCAAGGAGTTTAGAGGCAAAAGGCAGGAGGGAGACAGGTCGATAGTTAGAAAGACAGGTAGGGTCACGCTTGCTGTTTTTGAGTAATGGTAGAACTGTTGCATGCTTGAAGGAGGATGGAAAGGCACCCGAGTAGAGGGAGGAGTTAAAAATCTGTTTGAGCGTAGGGATTATAGTAGGAGCAAGAGATTTTAGGAGATGGAAAGGAATGGGGTCAAGAGGGCAAGTGCTAGAGGGAACAACAAACAGTGTAGGAAGGTTGGAGCACAACTGAATACAGGGTTGGAAAAAACAATCTGCGAGAGAGTGTGTGTCCCATAAAAAGTTTTAATGGATCAAACCATAACCATACAGTGAGCCCACGGGCCCCCACCACACTAGCTAGTGGGAGTTGTTACTTATATTAGTGGAACTCCATCCAGGCCATCGTGTTATAGTGGATATAGGTGTATATTCAACAGGATTTTTTGGTTTGGTTTAATGCTCCTGGTACCCCTAGGATCTCTACAGATGGATTTATTCTGTTAAAGGACTTTATTGTCGTTTTGATCTATGTTTTTGAGCACCATACAGCATTTTTTACGTTAAGTGCTAGAGGGAGAAGAGGAGATCAACAGTGACACACCCCGCTCTGTGACAGCGGAAAAAACTCAAGGAAGGCAAGAGGAGATTTAGGCAGCAGTGCAGGGTGGGAGAAGGAAACAGAGAGGGTGTTCTGACATATGGATTCCACCTTTTCCTTAAAATAGTCAGCAAAGTCCTGAGGTGTGATGGAGGAAGAAGAAGAGGCAGCTGAGGGTGGTCTGAGTAGGGAGTCAAAGACAGAAGTGTCGGCTTGGGTTAGACTTGTGCGTGTTGATTAGTAAAGAAAAGTAGGGAGATGGAGATGGAGAAGGGGAGAAGCGAGAGAGAGAAAATGAGATGAGGTGATAGTCAGAGAGAGGAAAGGGGGAAATGCAGAAATCAGAGAGAGAAAAGTTTTGTAGTGAAAACCAGGTCTAGATAGTGGCCATCCTTGTGGGTGCTGGCTGCAGTCCACTGTTGAAGGCCAAATTAAGAGGTAAGAGAGAGAAAGCGGGAAGCCCATGGGAGAGAGGGGTCATCAATGTGGCAAAAGTTTAAAGTAGTATAATTCACTATAAAGTGTCAAAAAACATGCAGTCAGTGTGAAACCTGGAAAACTAGCAAAAAACATTTTAAGAATGTTTTAATGGTTAACGATTTAAAACTAAGGGACGGATATTAGATGTGTTATTGAAAGTTAAAATACTTAACAGTAAAATAAATTATTGGGAAGAAAGCTCGTTGAGGTATGGAAAGGGTGGTGTATTCATTAAAAAGCCTAACAACAGAGGTGGTAGAGGCTGATAAAGTAAAATGCTTGTAATAGACACAATGCTATCCTAAATATGAGAGAAAGCATAGGATGTAAGTGTCTGAGGTTTCACATCAAAAGGAGCTTGCAAGTGGTGCACACCTTATTCACAAGAAGTGCTACAAGGCTGAATATTCAATATTCCCAGCTGCTGGGTGCTTTCATCAGCAGATGCTGCAGCTGGTATCATAACTGTGTGTGTGTGTATATATATACACACACACACACACAGACACACACACACACACACACACACACACACACACACACACACACACACACACACACACATATATTGTCACAAACGGCTGCCTTATGTTGCTCTGCCATCTGTCCGGGCTCTTTATGGTGTGTAAGTCTGGCTTCAGGCTTAGGGGATATCCCCAGCAGCAGGAAGGAGTAGATAGAGGGTGTGAACAGAGGATTTGTGTGGGTGTTTTTTATTAAGGTAAAGAATTTGTTGGGAGAGAGGTGTATAAATAATGCTGAAGTGGGGAAGTTGGAGAGAACAGAGGCATTCACAAAGGAGCGAGGACACAGTAAACAGAAAAAACAATAAGGAGGGCATAGTGAGATGCAGGAAGAGAGTCTTCCCAGATACTTGAGGATAGAAGTGTACAAATAATCACAGATTTTAAAGAGTTGAGGTCTCACAGTTGCAAAGTTGTTCACCTCCAATTTCAACTCCAAAATTAATTCTGCTATACACTTTAACTGGGATTCTTAAGATGGGACTCACAGCCAAATGGCTTCACAGCCTATATGGATGGTCTTAAATACTCTAAAACACAGCTACTTGAATAACAATTAAGAGAGGGCTTTGCCTAATCAACTCACACAGACATACCAATTAGATTTAAAATTCTGTAGAAATTGATGACAGAATTCAGCTCACAGACATACCAATTAGATTTAAAATCCTTATACTTCCTCCCAAACCTGGCCCTACTACCTCCTTCCACATTACTGTTGGAAGTACCATCATTCACCCAGTAGCCCAAGCATGCTGCCTAGGGGGTCACACTCGACTCCTCTCTCACATTCTCCCCTCACATTCAAAACGTATCTAAAACCTGTCGTGTTTTCCTCCGCAATATTACAAAGATACGCCCTTTCCTCTGTTACTCAACTGCTAAAGCATTGACTCAGGCCCTCATTCTCTCCCGTCTCGATTACTGTAACCTTCTGCTGTTCAGCCTTCCTGCCTCTCAACTGTCTCCCCTACAATCTATCCTAAACGCTGCTGCCAGAATCACTCGACTCTTTCCTAAATCTGTCTCAGCGTCTCCCCTGCTGAAATCACTGTCCTGTCCTGGCTTCCAATTAAATCCTGTATCTTGCGCTCAATTCTCCTCCTCACTTTAAAAGCTTTACACTCTTCTGCTCCTCCTTACATCTCAGCCCTAATTTCTCGCTATGCACCATCCCGACTCTTGCGTTCTACTCAAGGATGTTGTCACGGGAGACGCACTTAATAACACATTTATATTTTGTGGATCCTGATTGAGTAGAACAGGTTGAGCAAAATAAACTGAGATTTATTCCCTTGAAAGGCAAACACACAACAACTGCAGAATACACTTAATAATTACACTTACGGGTATAGGAACAGGGGATAATGTCCAGAAAGGTGTAAAGCACCAGAAGATTGTCTTTTAAAATGTAGTCCTTTTGCAAATTGCCAAATAAATAGCCAGTCCAATCCTTCTGTGAAAGTGCAAAGTCTTTTCTGGTTCTTTGGGGTTCGTTCTGGAATCCCCAGGGCTAACGAAATCCTGAAGCAGGGCAAGTTTCCTTGTTGCGATGTTTTTAACCCCTTGCGTTCTGGAATCGTAGCCGCTGTACTTAGATCTTATCCGCTTGAAGAAATCAGGTAACAACAGCAACAACAACAACAACAACACAGGAATGAGGATTACAGGCCTTTTTAAGGATAAGGGCCTGTGTAGGGTTAAATTAGCCTCATCCCATTGGCAAGGAATTATCTTCCTCCTATCAGAACCTGCCATGTCACATGGGCAAATCCTACAGCTAGCCCAGAGAACTCTGAGCATGCTCAGTAAGCAGCTTGGTAAAAAGGGGCCACTCATTTCTGGGGACGCAATGTCTGGAGTTTGGTCCCAAGGTGTGAAATATCCAGGATGAGTAACAGGATCTGCTACTCAGAATTATCCTGATTAAGTGACACTTTAAGACTCTGGGGTTTTTCATCCGGTAGACCTATAGGCATCTCCCCAACAGGGGGCTCATGTATGCATAACATTTGTTCCTTAATGCATTACAAAGGCAGACAGCAAAAAATAGCATCCTGCCGGTACATTTTAAAATTGCAACAGAAAGGCACTTCATCAAAAATTTATGTTTCCCTTATGACAAAGTTATATTTTTAATATGTGTGTGCTTGGGGGGTTACACTGAGGCTGCACACCAAAAATCAGGGTGCTGGCTCACTCCGTTCCTAAATTAGCAGTCTTAATGGAACGGCCCCTGTTATTCAGCACTGCAGGTAGGGACAAGTCTGCAAAAAGGGGACAACAATGCATAGAGGGGAGAATGGTACATGGGAACAGCATATAAAATTAACCCCTTCATCCCCAATACGAAATAGGGGTAACCAGCTGAGCACACTGCCTTTATTAATGCGCTGATTACCCCCATTTTCGCCACATCTCCCCCACTCAAAGCCCAAGGTTTGCCCTGGCCACCTCCTCTGGTGGTTGGGCTGACCTGAGGGTTTTTGAAATCATTAGGTCTTGGGGATTGTCCTGCCGGGAGAGGCCATCAGCATTCCCATGCTCACTGCCTTTCTGGTTCTGTATGGTGATATCAAACTCCTGCCAGGCAAGGCTCCCGCGCAATAGCTTGGCATTCTCTCCCGACACCCGCTGTAACCAACTCAGGGGATTATGGTCAGTGATAACAGTGAAGGTTCTGCCATACAGAGAGGGCTGTAGCTTCTTTAGAGCCCATACTATGGCCAGACACTCCTTCTCAATAGTGGCATATGCCCCTTCTCTGGGCAGCCGCTTGCGGCCCAGATACATCATTGGAGGTTCCCTGACCTCCTCCCCCACCTGGCTGAGCACAGCACCAATGCCAAAGTCTGAGGCATCAGTCTGCACCAGAAACTTCTTGGAATAATCTGGAGCAGCAAGGATGGGTGCAGTCTTCAAAGCCTGAAATGCTTTTTCACAGGCTGGAGACCAGACTACCAGTACAGACAGTTGTTTCTGGATGAAATCAGTCAGAGGGTCAATCCCACTAATGGGCTGTGAGGTGACCTGCCTACAGTAACTAGGGGGCACTAGAGAAATTAGACGCCTGCCACGCACCCTGTGCCCTAGAGGCAATACCTCTGCCCTCTCTACTGAACACTGAGTGGGTATAATAGCAAGCCCTGTCTCCCTAACCCTGGCTGGCACTCCTGCTACCTGTCCTGGATACAAACCCCAGATCTGCCTGAAGCCAACGATCTTCTCCCTGTATGCCCCTACATACCTCTGCACTCTCTCTAGTGCCCTCCTGACCAGGCAGTGGGAGGTAGCCAGAGCATTCCTCATCCTGAATGGCACCCTGAAAAACTCACATAGGCCATTCTGAAGGATGAAGACTGACCCCCCCTTTGCCTTCCTCTCTACACTGTCTTCCACCTCTGCTGATACTCCATAGGTATTCTTATGCAGAGGATGCAGATCACCTGGAAGCACAGGATGATCTGTACTATCTGTCCGGCCCAGCTTGTCTGAGAACAGGAACCTAGGCTGCTCTACCCTAGCCCTGGCTTCTGCCCCTGCCTGCCTACCTCCCCGGGCCCCTAGCTCAACTAGGACCCCCCTAGGAAACCCTATCCTACCTAAGAGGCCTGGCACTGCCTGAGCTACTTCCTGAAACATGTTCCCCATTCCTGGTAACAGGTTCAGGAGCATCTACACATAATCACCCGCTTTACCCTCTGGCTGGCAGGCATCCCAGGGGTGGCCAAAGTCTGCCACTGCCCCTGCTGCCTCCGGCCAGAAGTAAGGCTGCAACAGCTGGGTTCTCATGTGAGTGACCCCCTGATGCCCCACTAGCGGACTGGTTAAGGCTACCTGCAAAACTTGCTGCCTACCCTCCCCGGGTCCCACTAACCGTCTTCTACCTGTCCAGCCCCTGGCTAACTCGGTCGAACCTGGCTCCCTACCCCAGAGCCCGCGGTGCCACAGCCTGTGGTCTGACCCCCCGCTTTCCCATGACTCGGACGCCCGCAGTCCCATACCTTCTAAGCTGGGGTCAGCTTTCACCGCATCCCTATCTGCTGTCCCTAACTCTAAACACCCACCCTTAGTCTCTAAGTCAGGGGTAACAGGAACAGGTAAAGGGAACAGTAAGTCAGTCACTGGTCGCGACTCTGTAGTCTGGCTTACCTGTCTTGTCTCCGCAGAGGCCACTGGAACCGTTGGTCCCAAATGCAGGGGGACAGAGGTTGATTCTGCTATGATTCCTGATGACAGGCTCTTAGGAATCGCCGCAACAGCAGGCAATTCCGCAGCAACCACACAGATCACAGGCTCCAGGTTATTGCTAAGGCGCACATCAGCAGTTACCCTGGACAAAACCCCCACCTCCCTCATGCCATTATTGGCACCCCCATCCAAAATGATCTGGGCACCCTGGAATGACCGCAGCCCTCCATCAGGCATGGTTCTTTGCACCCCGGTGCCCGGGAGCAAATCTTCTGGCTGCACCAGAATAACAGCAGCACCCAAATCTGGCAAGCTCCCTGCTTGCCGGTCACCAAAGGTAACCCTCCGTGGGTGCCTGCTCAGGACATCAGCAGGCTGCATCTTGACTGATGCACTTGGACATCCTCTGCTCACTGCTTCTGGCTCTGAGGTGACAAAAGCAGCATCTGCCTGGGACATCCCTCTTGGTTGTGGCTCCATGGCTGTGCTCTGTTCCTCTGTGTGGGCCAGCCCAATCTGGGTTACTGGCCCTGCAGCTTGTGAACGTTGCCCCTGATGGGGTCCCCCAGACCGCTCACGGTCTGGGCAATGTGGCTGGATGTGGCCCACCTTGTGGCAATGATTGCACCGTCTCTCAAGCTTGAACTCCCCAGTATAGTGCGTGTTGCTGCCCACTGTATGTTTGGGAGTCCACTGAGGTGCAGATAGGTCCCCTCTAGCCGGAATGGCTGCCTCTCTGGGGACTGCTGCGTTGCTCACCAAGGCTCTGCTGGTTACAAATTCATTTGCTGGCTCTGCTGCTTCCACAAACAAACAAACGAAAGGTTGCCCCCTGAATGCACTCAGATCAATCTAAGTGATATGATGTGGCAAATTTAAAATAATTTAATGTATCAATAATAAACGTAAAATAGTAGATGTACAGAGGGGTGTGGTAAACAAGTCCAGGGCCACCCCCGAATTACATACCAAATATGTTACCATATTTACCGTATTACGTACCTACAGTATACGGAAAAAAGGGTAAAAAGAAACACTACACCTAAACACACTGGTATATAGCCTCAGTCTATATAGATCAACTCCTGCTGAACTAAGCGCAAACCTATAATCAGGCAGTACTTATATCTATTAAACCGGCAGTCTCAAATAGTATAAAACTGTCAATACTAAATCTGGAGGAGATGATACCTAGAGGGGTAATCTTAAAATACCAATATGTACTGGCAGCAATATAGCCAGACCAGTGAAGTGTGATGGTGTAGATGCAGAAATCGGCGTGAAATCACAGTATCAACACACCCAATTCAATCTGTATGATCAACCTAATAAGGTGGGAGGAACAACTAGCAGAAGTGTGGGATCCTAGAAAGGGCTAGCACAAAATGTGCAAACGTATAGCCCTGAGGCACGGTTCACTGACCGTATCAAGTTATAGCCTCATAACTAGGAAAACTTAATTGGACATTAACTTTTATATTAAAAGAAATGTCTCAATGGTGATAGGAATAAAATCCCAACACGTATGGTGTAATTAGCTAGTGTCAGTTACCACATTGCAGTTCTCACCCTGAAACACATATTGAGAGTTTCATGGGAACACACATGCTGAAAATAAACAGAAAGATCTATTCAGATACTGCTTAGTATAAGCATAGCACACATTTCAGCAGTCTCAGTGGATAGGAAAAACGCTACACATCTTGCATAAGTCTCTACAAGTAGTTACCACATTGCAGTTCTCACCCTGAAACACATAGTGAGAGTTTCATGGGAACACACATGCTGCAAATAAACAGAACAGTACATATTGCAGCAGTCTCAGTGGATAGGAAAAAAACGCTACACATGTTGCATAAGTCTCAACAAGTAGGGACTGCCCAATTATGGTGTAGTTACAATTAAATCCTAAGAAACTCATCATAATACATCCTAGCCAAATCGTGACAAGGAAGGGCTATAAACATGATGTACTTAGCTTAATAGGTAGTACTCTATGCTGGATCGTATAGCCCATAGGGAGGAAGTAAACAGGAGCCTGCGCTACAATGCTGGAGCGTGTATCAGTGTGGACCGTGCTGTAGGGTGACGTCACGCCGTATGGTCACCTGACGTACGTTTCGCGCGGGTTCGCGCTTTCTCAAAGAAAGTGCAGGCTCCTGTTTACTGTTTAAAGCATGAAGTTTCAAAATTACTGTAGCCTTGTTGATCTTCTAAAACCATAGATTTCTCTTTTCTAATTAACACATTTAACTTTTACTCTTTTTCCCAGTTTAAGATTTTTAATCCAATAGCTTCTAATTTTTTTTTTTTTTTTGGTAGAAATTTGTCCTGATGCTATTTTATATTATTGCAAATAAAATAGCAAGAACAGAAGTGATGGTCAAAAATATTACCTTCAGTTCATTGTGTTCCTTAATTTTATATATGTTTTTTCCCCTAGAAAAAACATTTAAAACTCAACCTAATGTTGAAAAGAATTGCAGAGGAAATATATTTCAGGAAGACCATACTGTAGAAGCAAAAAGCAAGTAAGGAATTTTAAACATTATAACATATTTCTTTCTTATGTGGTGCTTATAGTTTTATGCATTAGGTCAGCGGTGCGCAAACTGTGGGGCGCGACCCCCAGGGGGGGCGCGACACTGCCGACGGGGGGCGCGGGGTTTACAGAGGCCCCGCGCGCTTCCCGAAGGCACTTAAATTAAGTGCCGGGGGAGCTGCAGGGCCTCTGTAAACCTAACTTACCGTGGCTCCGGCGGCTTCCTCCCTGTGGCGCCATGGCAACGCGGCATCAAAATGACGCTGCGAGGTCATGTGACGTCACGTTGCTATGGCAACGTGACGTCATTACGCTGGAGCGCGGGTAAGTTGGGTTTGGGGGAGGGCGCGGGAGTGAGGGGATAGCCGTCAGGGGGGCGCAGGGAAAAAAGTTTGCGCCCCCCTGCATTAGGTAATACATTTATATAACGTCAGACATCATGTGACAGAGATTAAACACATTTAATATTTCTACATATAGGTTTAAAAATAATAATGAACTAGCCCTCACCATGGGTACTATAATTCAGCTGGAGGTACTATGATCCTGCATCTATACCGCCAGATGCATATAACTATACAAAAACACACATATAGGTCACACCGCCCAACAGAAATAAATTGAAAGAGTCAATGGGTTTTGATGGTGCCTAATTGAAAGATTGACAACTGGTGC